>NW_008341187.1:621893-648369 GCF_000622305.1 Nannospalax galili | reverse complement strand
GGGGAGGGGGAGGAGAAGTCTGAAAAAGGAAGGAAGGGAAGGAGGAATGAAAAGAATAACAAAGAGAGAAAAGAAAAGGCCAGGTGTGGTGGCACACACCTTTAATCTCAGTGCTCAGGAGGCACAGGCAAGCAGATCTCTGTGAGTTTGAGGCAGCCTGGTCTACACAGTGAGTTCTAGGCCAGCTGGGGCACAAGGAGACCCTGTCTTTACAAAAAGGTAAATAACCCTTAATCAAATTGAAAATTCTCTTTGAAAGACATTTTAACTTAAAATATTTTATTATTTTTATTTTATGCGTACGCGTGTATTGCCTGCATGTAGGTAAGTGCACCCATGTCGTGCAACGCCCAAGGAGGACAGAAGAGGCTGTCAGATCCCCTGGAACTGGAGTTACGGACAGTTGTTAGCTGCCATGTGGGTGCTGGTATTCAAACCCGGGTCTTCTGCGAGAACAACCAGTGTTCTTAACCACTGAGCCATCTCTCCAGCCTGACATTTCAAAATTTAAAGACAGCCATAGACTGAGAGAAAATATTTGCCAAGTACATATCTGATAAGGGATTTGTATCTAGATTCTATACTCAGATATGTTAAAACTCAATAAGAAAACTGCCCCATCTTAAAATGGGAAAAGGATTAAACAGAACAATGAAAAGATACCTTCATTAGTCACTTGGGGAGAGTGAAAAGAAGCCCAGTGAGGTGACTATTAAACAGATCTAAGCAAGGAAACAAGGAAACTGGTGAGAGCAAGTGCTAGCACGGGTACAGAGCAAGGGCACGCTCATACACCGCTTTCTGGAATAGGAAATTGCACAACCACTGCAAAGAATGGTTTCTCATATACACTTACCACCCAGTTCCTCTCCTAGACATTTATCAAAATGAAATAAAAAACCTATGCTCACATAAAACCTGTCCATGATTGTTTATAGAAGTTTTGTTCATAATCCACAAAACAGAAAATAACCAAAGCGACATCCACTGGTGAATTTGTAAACTGCTAACCCTTACAATGGACTACTAGGCAGAAATAAAAATGAACACATTACGGGTACACTCAGTAACCTGGGTGGATCACACGTTTCATGCCAAGTGCAAGTTTCTAGACCCTAAAGGTTCCACACCACATGATATAGAACATTTTGGAAAAGGCAAGATGGTAAAAGCAGAAATCTGATCAATGCTTTCCAGAGTTTGGGGGTAGGAGGAGAGCTTGAGTGCTTTATAGCTAAGGGGATTCAGTGAAGTGATGAAATTATTCTGTATCTTGACTTTGGTGCTAGCTACATATTATAAAACTCATGGCACTATACTATAAAGGCTTGACTTTTACAATATATAAATTTTACATCCATAAACCAGGCTTGGGGCTGGGGGTGTAGCTTAGTGGCAGAGTATGTGCCTGAGTTTGATCCACAGTACTGTGAAGGATTGATACAAATAAATAAAATAAAATAAGACAGAATTGGAAGAAAAATACCGAAATACTACTTTAAACAATACTTACTCATTGTCAAAAACCAGTTGAAAGATTTCTCTGGCACTTAAAGTTAAGTCAAGGACCGGAAACAAGCTGGTCTTTTTCTTTCCTGCCTTCCTCCCTTCCTTCCCTCCTCCTCCTCCTCTTCTTCCTCTCTCTCTCTCTCTCTCTCTCTCTCTCTCTCTCTCTCTCTCTCTGGGTCTCATGTAACTCAACCGGCCTATGTGGCTGAAAATGATCTTGAACTTCTTTTGTCCCTCAAGAGTTGGTTACAGGTATGTGCCACCATGCCAATTTTTGTGCAGTGCTGGGGCCTCATGTGTGCTAGGCAAGCACTCTACCAACTGAGCTACACCCTCAACCCCACCTTCCTAGATTTCTATATCCTCATTTTTAAACTGAGGAAAAAAACATAGTGATAGCACTGCATAAGGTCATGTACTGAAACTTAAACCATGGAGGACATGAACTCAAAAGAAACTGACATTTATGCTCATTAGCTCTGTGCCAGGTATTCGGGGCACCTTGCTCACTATGAGAAGTCAGTGTTACAACTCCAGGAGTTGGGTTCTGTTGTAACCACACATAGAGCAGTGCCCAGCAGAGTAAGAACTCCGAAAGAGTTGACTTATGTGATTGCTGTTTTTTGAGTATTTTTCATGTCCGGGCATTGTACTGGGTGCTAAGAATAACAAGGAAAAAAAAAAAAAAAAAAACAAATCATTATAGTTCCTGCACTTGGGCAGCTCCAGCCTAAGAGACAATGAGGTAAACTAACAATGACAATAGAGTGTAGTGAGAGGCCAGAGAGTATGTTCTGCAGGCTGCTGTGCTGGGAAGGGGAGGAAGGGAGGGAGGGGAGGGAGGCAGGAGCGATGTACTGGAGAGGAGGAGGTGGAGGCAGTATGGCTGGGTGGAGGGAGACTGTCCAGGAAATTTTGCAGGGGAGGTGACATCTGATTGTTCTTTGAAGGGCAAGTCATCAGACCAAGACCCAGTGTGTGATGTCCAGTGAGTGAAGAAAGAGACTCATCAAATTAATACCAGCACCCATTCATACCCCCACAAATACCAAAAACCAGAAAGGGGGGAGGGAGGGAGGGAGGGAGGGAGGGAGAGAGAGAGAGAGAGAGAGAACTGAGACCCCCCCCAAGGGCTGGGGATATAGCCATTAGTAGAGTACTTGCCTGGCATGCATGAAGCCCTGGATTTGATCACCAGCACCACACGCACCAGGCATGGTGGCACATGCCTGAGGTTTTAGCACTGGAGATGTGGAGGCAGGAAG
Source organism: Nannospalax galili (assembly GCF_000622305.1). Taxonomy (NCBI): domain Eukaryota; kingdom Metazoa; phylum Chordata; class Mammalia; order Rodentia; family Spalacidae; genus Nannospalax; species Nannospalax galili. Next base: position 645,595 of record NW_008341187.1, on the reverse strand, counting down.
ATCAGAAGCTCAAAGATCATCTTTGGCTACAAAGTAAGTTCAAGGTCAGTCTGGGTTACAGGAGGCCATGCCTTGAGGAGGAGGAGGAAGAGGAGCTGAAGAGATGGCTCAGCAGTTAAGAGCACTGACTATTCTTACAGAAGACCCGGGTTCTAATCCCAGTGCCCACATGGCAACTAACAATGATCTGTAGCTCCAGTTCCAGGGGATCCAAAGTCCTCTTCTGTCCTCCTCAGGCATTGCATGACACTGGTGCACTTACATACATGCAGGAATAATACTCGTACACATAAAATAAAAATAAATAGAAGAAGGGGGGAGGAAAAGGAGGAGGAGGGGAGGGGGAGGGGGCGGAGGAGGAGGAAGAGGAAAGCCATGGGAGTGGCAGAGGAAGAAGACATCCATGGAGCCAAACCTCAAAGCTGAACTGAGATGTTGTAGGAAGGAAACTGTATTAGCGGAGCCCAGGACAGAAGTCTGTGGAAACAGACATGATATCCTGATTCTGGCTTGATTTCCCAGATCTTTACTACCCAGATCTTTAAGAAGGAGCTTTCACAGTCTCCTCTCTGCCTCTTCTGGTGTCTTAGAATTCACTAAGGAAAACTGATTTAGCTCCAACTGGACCCTTCCTGGTTATAGTATTCCTTCGTGCTTCATTGTACATAGCAGTGGAAGACAGCTCCAGAGCCCAAAGCTGCCAGTTGTGCTGCAAGATGAAGTTTACTACACAAGTTTGACAGTCCTGTGATTCCTGGGGCGGTATTTAAACACAGCTCACACTCTTCTGGGTAGAAAATACCACTGCAGAAGTATTCCAAGGATTTCTGGCAAGGGAATGGAGCAGAGGGGTGGTGGCGGGGACAGAACACTGAATCAAGTAGCTCTTTGTTTGCATAAATATACAAACCTGTGTTAGGACCCCTGACTCTTCTCCTACCCTGGCAACCCTCAACAGGTGGCACAAGCTTGCTGACATTTGCAGAACAGATGGGGTGTTATTTTAATATTTCTAATCGACAAAGGCCTTGGTGGATGTGGCACATGCTGCAGTGTTGCAGGGGTGGGTAGTGGAATTAAAAGTTGCTACCTGCTCTGAGGAGGCCTGTAATTGTGTCAACTGGCTTGAGTGTGTTGTGTTAAGTCCGAATCAAAGAACTTCCTATACTGGTTTGATTTCCCTTGATTTGCTAATCCTTCCCTCCCCCATGTGAGGTTCTGAGTTTTGGAAAACTTCAACAAAGAAGCCTTGTTCCTCTGAAAATTACCTTTAGCATAAGCCCAGTGTTTTCCTGTCCTGATTTTCATTAGCAACTCAGGTTGTATTAAATTTACACCAGAAAGGTTTGGGCTTCTCAGGACCACTCAAAGAGGAAGTGAGGAGGCCAGGAAGCAGCCCCAGCCAGCTTTTCAGTCTACCAGGTATTCTAATTAAAAGACAGGCAGTGTGCAGGCTGAGCAGCTGTAATTTTTGCAGTTCTCATTTTATAAGCCATGTGGTAAGGAGATGCAGCCCCATGTCCTGGTGTGAGCGCTTGTAATGCCAACACCACAGCCCTCCTGCTCCTCCCAACAGGACCTGCACGCTCATGACAGTACTTTGTTCATACAAAACAGAAGAGAAAAAACTTGATGAATTCAGAAATGGACTTTTAAATTATATTGGGCTTCCTTCTATCAGTCACCTCCTTAAAAGAAAACAATCCCAATTATTAATCATATCCTATTAGATCAAACTTGAAAACAATTTATATGGTAATGAGGAATTTACTGAGCCCGCTGACTGTATTAGCTTGTGCCTGAGCCTGACGGTTATTTCTAAGATATTCATGGTCATTTTCCTGTAATCAAAGTGGCATATGTTTTCACTCTAGTTCCTCAAACAAAAGTTTGGAACTAGATGGTCTATTTTCCTCTTCTCTCCAACCAACATCATCTCGGTGCCACTTTAGCTCAAGAGGAGCAGGAAGATACACAGAATATGCTTCACTCTCTTAAGCACCAACAGCGTTCCTGGGAAATAGTATATATGTTTTCTTTTGAGGGGTCCTGGGCAAACCCAGGGTCTCATGCATGTTAGGGAAGTATTCTACTAATAAGCTACATCCTCAGCCCCCAAATTATTTTTTAAGCAGTTAGTGATCTGTAAACATTTATAGGATTAAATGAACTACCATTGCTCTTTGATAAGAAATGAAAGTCTGAGGGGCTCAAGAGATAGCTCAGCCATTAAGAACACTGGCTGTTCTTCCAGAAGACCTGGGTTCAATTCCCAGCACCCACGTCGCAGCTAACAATTGTCTATAACTCCAGTTCCAGGGGATCTGATGCCCTCTTCTAGCCTCTGGAGTCTTTGCACAACACAGGTGCACTTACATACATTCAGGCACTACATTCGTACACATAAAATAAAAAAATATTTCTTAAAAAGAAATAAAAGTTTGAATACTCACTATGGCCGTTTATTTATTCATTCTCTACTGCTGGAGGTAAATATTAATATTAAATGTTTTTCCATGTAGTAATTTTTTAAAAGTTGCTGTGCAGTGGTAGATCCTAACACTAGAGAGGCAGGAGAATAGTTTCAATTAGAGATTGAACCCAGCTTGAGCTATATAGCAAGTTCCAGGCCAGGTTAGGCTACAGAGTGAGACCCTGTTTCAATGAATAAATACAAATGTATTTATTATACATGTCGTTAGCGTACTTGTATTGGTGATTGACTGTAAGGTGCTCTAGTACTGCCTGCCCTTGACCCCACTCATTCCTTGTGTCACCACCACAGCATCGGCCCCATCATTAGGCCCCTTTATCATGCTGAAGGAAGTGAATCTTAGAGTATAGCTTGCTGGGAGCTGAGCTTGGTCTGGCTGAACCCAAAGTTCATGTGCTAAGCCCCTTTTGGGGGGTCCTTGATAAATTCTTAGAAGGGCAACATTTTTGTCCTGATGCAAAATCAGGGTTTTTAAAAACTATTTATTATTTGTATTTTATGTGTATGAGTGTTTTAATCTGCATGTGTGTAAGTGCACCTGTGTTACACAGTGCCCATGGAGATCAGAAGATGGGGTCCGATCCTCTGGAACTGGAGTTATGACAGTTGCTAGCCACCATGTGGGTGCTGGGAATCAAACCTAGGTCCTCTGCAAGAGCAGCCAGTGTTCTTAACCACTAAGCAATCTCTCCAGCCCAAAAATCAGTTTTACATGAATTTGAACTTTTTAAAAAAAATATTTGATTTATTATTTTTATTTTATATGTATGAGTGTATTGCCTTCATGTATGTGAGTGCACCTGTGTCATGCAATGCCGCGGAGGTCAGAAGAGGACCTCAGATTCCCCTGGAACTGGAGTTATGGACAGTTGCTAGCCACCATGTGGGTGCTGGGAATCGAACTCAGGTCCACAAGAGCAGTCAGTGCTCTTAACCGCTGAGCCATCTCCCCAGCCCCTGAAATTTTTTTTTTAATTAAAAAGATTTCCTCACCTAGTTATAGGCAAGTCCTTGCCCTGAAACAAAATCTCAAAATTCAGAGCAGCAGAAAGCTCTCAGGAAATGTTAGGCAGTGTGCGTTTAGACTCTTAAATTTTTCTTCTTGTGGTCTTGAAAGTGAGGCATCTTATTTTATAGATCAAGAGACTGAATGACATTTGAACAGGACTGGTTTATGAAACATTTTGATGATTTTCTTTCATCGATTATAAATGTTCTTGAGTGAAACACAGCTCCATCTGTTGCGAGGACGCAGGTAGTACTGAATGGTGGCTTTACCGAGAGCCTCAGCTCCCAGCACAGCCAGAAACCATGGAACTATGGGACCAGGTCTGTATTTAGAGTTGTATGGGCATGCAAGATCAAAGTGAGGCTGTTCATGCCGTGAAGGGTGATGAAATAAAAGAACCAGAAGACCGGATTGCTTCAGAACTGCCATGCATCCTCAGGAAATGTAGTTTTGATCAGCCACAGAACTTGGCTGAGTTTGCTATGGATTCAGCTAGAGAGGGAAGGAATCAGGAGAAATGGCCAGTGGCACCGAGTAAGTTCAAAAATAGTGTCTCTCACTGGAAAACTTAGAGGTGAACAATGAAGAAAGTGGACTCTGTATCCAAGAAAAATCTGGGGTGAAATTGCTGGTATTACTGACCAAAGGCTAAATACTTGCCTTGGACACAAACATGTAATTCCAACGACCCCTACAAACCCAGGCAGTGAAAAAAATCCACTCTACTAGTTCCTCCTGGTTCACTGTGACACCATGCTAATCATCAGTCCTGAAAAACCAGGAAAGTTAAACTCCATGGGTGGATCAAAAGAGGTGGTTTCTGAATATTTGTTGTTATTAAGGAACTTTGAGGTTGTATTGAGAAAACTTTTAGGGGGCAGGATTCCCAATGGTTTTGCTTGCTTTTGTTGGATCCCTTCCGTTTCCATTTGTGAGCTATTTGCCATGGTACATTCCTGCCTTTTTGGAAACGCTACAATATCTAAATCCTTCACAACATGCTTCATCATTTAACAGTACAAGGAGGGTAAAAGTTACGCTTTCTGTGGCTGTTCGGAAAAGAACTTCCCATCTCTCAGTTTCAAGAACTCATCATTCCCAATGTTAGCAAGTATTTACCCGGGGAGTCTAGGTGCCTAGGACTCAGACTGGCTTTGAATCACTAACTATGCTACTCACTGGGGACTTTGTGGCCTAAAACACCAGTATCATGAGTGTCCTAGTTTGCTTTCTATTGCTGTGGCAAAACACTCTGACCAAAAACAACCTGGGGAGGAAAGGGTTTATTATATCTTATACTTCCAAGTGACAAGTGACTGTCCATCCCTGACAGAAGTCAGGCAGGAACTCAGGGCAGAAACCTAAGGCAGGAGCTGAATCATGAACCTCATAGAAATGCTGCTTACTGGCTTGTCCTACTGGTCTGTGCTCAGCCTGCTTTCCTATATGACCCAGAACAATGGCCTTAAGGCTGGGCCCTTTCTCTTCACTCAATCATCAAGAAAATGCCTGAGACATACCCACAGACAACCTGATAGATGAAATTCCTCAGTTGAGGCTCCCTCTTCCCGGGTCAAGTTGACCACTGAAGCTGTCCAATCCAATGAGCCTCAGTCTCTGCCACACTCATTCACTGACATTTCCTTTCTTCCTTCCTTCCTTCCTCCCTTCCTCTCTCTCTTTCTTCCTCCTTCCCTCCCTTCCTTCTTTCCTTCCTTCCAACTCTTAGAGCTCTTTTGTGTCTGTCTAGCATTGAATTTACCTCCATGAATGCGTCACCCTGAAAGTAGAAAAATAGCCATCATGTGTTAGAAGGTGATGAATACATAGTATTATAAAATATTAAGCTGGATATAGTGGTACACACCTGTAATCTCAGCACTGGTGAGATAGAGGCAGGAGGATCAGGAGTTCAAGGTCATCCTAAATTATATAGTAAGTTCAAGGCCAGCCTGGGCTACATGAGACCCTGCCTTCCTAAAATAAATAAATAAACAAAAAACTCTACAAATATTTAACATATAAGGCAGTGTCTATGTATAGAAAATGTTTGATAAATGTTAGTTGCTAAGTTTAACATGTTTATTATTTTTTAAAATTTTTTAAAAACATTTATTATTTTTACTTTACATGTATGTATGCATTGCCTGCATGTAGGTAAGTGCACCCGTGTCATTCAATGCCCGGGGAGGACAGAAGAGGCTGTTGGATCCCCTGGAACTGGAGTTACGGACAGTTGTTAGCTGCCATGTGGGTTCTGTCATTCAAACCCAGGTCTTCTGCAAGAACAACCAGTGTTCTTAACCGCTGAGCCATCTCTCCAGTCCCAACATGTTTGTTATTAATCAACATAGTAATAGCATAGAACACTTTTCAAAGATAATTTAATTCAAATCCCCACCTTTTTAATGTGTCAACAGTTTTAATTTTAGATTGGCTTGTTCAAAATTATTCAGCTCCTACAACATTTTGCAAAGTAGCATAGGACACTTGTATGTTCATCACACCTGTGTGCGTTTGATTTATACTCCTCAATTCTGAGGAAAGTTTTCCTGTAGAGGTTAATTTCTTATGCTCTAAATACGTCTCTGCTAACATCATAATCTGTAAATATGAATCCTTCAAGACACTGTATCATCATTGATTTAATCATTCTTCTATTATGGTTTGGAATGCTTTTTTCCAAATATTCAATTTTATAGAAAATTCAATAATAAACCTTTGAGCACAGAGCTTCTGATTTCTTTCCAATAATTGACAAGGGTAAATGATCAAGATTTGAAATGCTGAGCCAAAGGATGTGAATCTCATGGTTTTTCATACATCCTGCCAAAATTTTGACTCTTGTACCAATGTACAATTATAATTTTCCTCACATCAGTCACAGTCCATTGGCAGCTTTGTAAAGGCACACTTGATTTCTAGGTAGAGAATTGTGGAATGTTTTTGTTTCATTAACAGTGTGTGCAAATCAGGATTGGTCTTGTAAAGCTCAGTGGTAGCATACCTGCCTAGTATAAACAAAGTAGCACTGGAGAGAGAGAGAGGGAGAGAGAGAGAGAGAGAATGCATTTATGGACTAACCTACCTATTAAATAGCTGCCATTAAGCAATAAAGGCATATTCTTGCTTCCCAGTCTTTCAGAGTCTCCTTTCTGAACTGGCCATTGCACAGACCTGTAATCCTTGTACTTGAGGTAGAGGCAGGATCAGGAGTTCAAGGTCATCCCAAATATAATGAGTTCAAAGCCAGTCTGAGTTTCATAAGACTCAGTCTCAAAAAATACAAAAGCAAAAGCAGAACCAGAACCTTCTTTCTGCTCTGTCCCCTAAGTCAGCTCCACCACCTAAGCGTCTACTTGTGGACTGTAGAATGTTGAAATAGAAGAGACAGTGAACAGCCCTCTCTCTTTCTTTTGAAGATTTATTTATTTATTATTTTATGTGTACGTGTATGTGCTTGACTGTATATATGTGTACCACATGTGTGCATGTGCCTGGAGAGTCCGGAAGAGGGCATCAGATAGATCGCCTGGAACTGGAGTTATGGAGTTATGGAGTTATGTAGAGGCTGGGAACCAAGCCTGGGTCCTCTTGAAGAACAAGTACTCTGTTTTTTTTTTTTAACTTTTACAAAAACTTTATTGAGAATTTCATACATGCATATAAGGTGTTTTGATCAAATCCATGCCTACTCCCTCCCCTCCAACATTCCCCTCTCTGAAGAGGTAACTCTAAAATCTTTTAAGGATTAGATACAAGTTCCCAAATACTTTTGACATTTTTGGCCTTGGAACAGAGTATGTTGCTAACAGGCCCAAGGACATTTTGACTTTTAACCCAGAAACTGGCTACATTTCCTTGGGGTCTTTTTACCCTAACTGCCTAGCCAATTCCTACCTCCTATTCTTATCATACCATCCTCTGAAGGGGTTACACAAGTTGCTAATAGGTAATAGGGACACAGACCACTCTGGCTTCTTCCATGCTGAACAGGGACGCAGGGTGAGGCAATTGGAGTACCCCCTTCAGTGGCCCTAGCTAAAAGACTCCCAAATTGCATAACTGTTATCTCTAGGGGGGAAAGAAAGTCCTTGAATTGTGACTAGGAGATGTGAAGGAGAAGTAAAGGCAAGAGCAATTAGCATTATAAGTTCTAGACAGGGAACTAGAAAAAAGTCAGAACAGGGCAATTTTGAAATGTTCGTATCAGAGTCCATTGGAGCTTCTTGACAAGGGCTTCCGAAAGCATCCCTCTATTGGGGTCTTCCTCATTTTTCTTTTTTCCTCCAAGGCTGGACTAGTTGGCTGGGAAGTGGAATTTAAAAGGATTTGGTGCTAGGAGCCACATATGAGGGAGAACATAGTCGTTTGTTTTTCTGAGTCTGTGTTACTTAGTATAACAGTTTCTAGATTCATCCATTTACCTGCAAATTTCATTATTTCATCTTTCTTTACTGCTGAATAGAACTCTTAACTGAGCACTTGATGTTCAGTTAATATTCTTAAAAATGAATGTTCAAGGGGCTGAGCCATCTCTCCAGCCCCTTGAACATTTCTTTTTATGCCCTTCAGTTTGGGGTAAAAGGAACCAAGGGTTTGGAAGATGGTAAATTACCTCAGGTGAGAAAGCTGACAGGACAGTCTGATCAGAGCTTCTCTGGGGAAGCTCTTTGATAAAGGCAGTGATTCATCTACTAATACTGAAAAGAAAAAGAAATTAATGCAGCCTTTGGGCAGATATAACCTACTCTTTAGTGGAGCCTTCCAAGTTTACTCTCTTCCTCCCTAACATGTGCATTCTGCCATGGCAGGCTTCTGGATTTACCCTTCAGAAGCTTAATATCCAAGAGGGAAATTCAATTAGGAAACATCAAAGTCATAAGGATGGGCTCATAGGGAGCAGTCAGACAAACCTCCTTAGCTTAAGCACACACTGTAGAATGACTGATCACTTGCCTAACTTGGGCTTCAGATTCAAGCATTCCCTCACTCGAATTTGTGTGTGTGTGTGTGTGTGTGTGTGTGTGTCTGTCTGTCTGTCTGTCTGTCTGTCTGTCTGTGTGTAGGTGACAAGTGTGTGGGTTGTGCATGTGGAGGCAGGAGGATAACTTCAGCTGTTATACGGACTGATTTTGTGAGACAGGGTCTCTTATTGCCTTGGAACTCACCATTCAACAAAGCTGGCCTGCTGGTGCTGGGATTACAAATTCATGCTGTCTTGCCAGCTTCACTATGGGGGTTCTGGTGATCAAACTCAGATCCTCGTGCTTGGAAGGCAAAACATTTCATCAACCAGCCCTAACTTGTGCTTTTTACAAAAAGAGCTTAGAGTTCCTATAACATACTGCAGGATCTTATACCACTGTTCTCTGTTCCTGTTGATCTCATCTGAGAACAGTTCAGCTTAGCCAGCATGTCCCCACCTACCTCTAGCACTTCCTTCAATGTCTCTTGTTACTATAGAAGCCCCTTCAATACTTTTAAACTCAAGTGAAAGTCCTTACAGAAAGTCTTCACGATGCCTTAGGCCACACTGACTGCCCAGTCTGTGCATCGTTATGTCAGCTGACCCAATGGTACTTGTTCATAAATCTGTCTCCTTCACTAGACTGGCTTTGCCAAGGTCAGAATCTATGATTTATTTTCATATTTGCAATGTGTACGACAAAACGACATCCACTCAATATTTATGGAACTAAAATACAAGGATTATCTCCCGGCAGAGTGGCTGGGGAAACCTGACCAGAATGCAATTCTCACTCGTAGTACTGAAATTTGAAGATACTTAGGAAACTTAAAGTTAGTTGCTATTACTGGGTAAGAAATGTATGCTTACAGAAAAAAGAACAGTGTATCTTGCCTCTGAAAAGGAGAGGCCCCAAACCATCATTTTTCATAAATGCAAATTATCATCACCATCATCACCTCTGGGGTGTTATTTAAGCAGTACTCTCACATCTTCAAATTCTCTCACTGTACTAGTTTATTGGTTTTCTGCTTAGTTTATACATGTGCTCCAATCTCCAATGTTCTTTTATTTTTTATGTTGCGAGCCAGGGCTCAGGGTTCATGGACCCTTGTGTACCTCTCACGCTGTTCCCTCTCACTGTCCTTTCTCTAGCTCTAGAGGCTCTATCCATGTCTCAGACTTTTGGGATCCAAGAGAGTGTCCCTTATCTCTAATGTAGGAACCCAAGGACTGCTGCTGGTCCTGGGATGCCGTTGAGCACTGGGTCCTCAGCAAGGATCCAGCAAAGCCAGGAGCACCATGGTCACCCTCAGTCCCTGTTCTCCAGATGACATTCTTCGGATGGTGTCTCAAGGCTGGAAGTACTTCAAGGAGAACTTCTATTACTTTTCACACACCCCAAAGACCTGGTACAGTGCTGAGCAGTTCTGCATATCTAGGAAAGCTCATCTGACCTCTGTGACCTCAGAGTCAGAGCAGGTGAGTGCATTACAGGCTTGTGAAGGGGGCATCAAGGAGGGTGGACAGGATTATGTTGCAGTAACAAAAATTCCCTAACTGTCCACGACCTAAAGATAAAGGTTTATTTCTTGTGTGTGTGTGTGTGTGTGTGTGTGTGTGTGTGTGTGTGTATGAACACTCATGAGCATATGCATGTAGAGGTCAAAGAACAACTTGCTGAAGTCAATTCTCTCCTGCCATGTGGGCACTAAACTCAGATCATCAGTCTTGGCAGCACCTGTCTTTACTGGCTGAGCAATCTGGTCAGCTTCAATCTTTCTCTAAATCTCCACCACTGTCCTTAATTTAGAATGAACCTATTGGGGAGGCTAAGATAGGATTCTAGGCCAGCCTGGGCTCCACAGGGAGACCCTGTTTCAGAAAAACAAAACAAAACAAAACAAAACAAAAAGCTAAGCAGGATTACCCACACTGTAATCCTAACACTTAGAGGCTGGGGCAGGAGGATCAGGAATTCAAGACCAGCCTGGGCTACATAGTGAGTTTGAGGGCCTATTTGTTACATGAGACCCTGTCACAAATAAAGTCCAGAGTTTAATACTTCTTCATTTAAAACCCACAGTGATTTCATACTACTTTTATTACAGTAACTTGTAAGATATAACCAGAGTTCCACACTTACATTGCTGCTCTACTTTCTGCTCTATTTATTTATTTATTTATTTATTTATTTATTTATTTATTTATTTATTTATTAGTCCCTGTAGCCCCAGCTGTCGGAACACTCACTATGTAGACCAGGCTGGCCTTGAACTCACTGACATCTGCCTGTCTCTGCCTCCCAAGTGCTGTGATTAAAGGCATGCGCCACCGTTTTCTTGTTTGTACGTGCTGGGGATGGAACTGAGGAACCCTTTCTTTCTCATTTATCTCTCTCTCCTTTCTCTCTCTCTCTCTCTCTCTCTCTCTCTCTCTCTCTCTCTCTTTCCCATTTCTACCCTCTCTCTTTCTTGCAGTCTAGGAATCTCACTCTTGCCAGACAAGCTCTCTACCACTGGTTATCCCCCCACCGCAGCCCTATTCTGCTTTCTTGATTAGAAGATGAAGTGGGTAGGGTTACAGCAAAGCACTCTAGAAGGGCAGGTGCATAAAACCCTCTCTCCTTGCTCGGCTTCCTACTGCTTCCCACCTGTAATGTCCTATCATAGCCTCTTCACTAAGTTTTATACTCCTCCAAGTTTTCCCTTTGCCTAGACAGTCTTTTTCTTTCTTGACTGGCTAATGAATCATGTCACTTTCACATTCTATGTAGGGATCCCTCCTCTAAATCTGCTCTCCACCCACGCAAGCAACTTTTATTGTACATATTTGCCTGTTATTTACTTTGCTATCTCCTGTACTGGATTAGGTAGCCTTGAAAACAGGCCTGTCCAATGTGATGCCTAATATCACGTCCTTATCTGTTATATGAATAAATAAGTGAATGATGGAATGACGGACAAAATCTCCATAACTTGTGCTGGTAGACAAACAGAAATGGTGGAATATTTTCAGAGTACAAAAAGCAAAATAAATAGCAGTTTGAAAAATCACACATGAAATGCTTCTTGGTTTTTCTACTAGGAATCAAACCCAGAGCCCTGAAAATTCTAAACATGCATATTACTAATGCAGCCTTATATCCAGCCCTGTACATGAAATGCCTCATGGCTTTCCACCAGCTTTAAAAGATGATTTTCAGGGCCCAGTGTGGTGGTGCATTCCTTTAATCCCAGCATTCAGGAGGCAGAGGCTGGTGGATCTCTGTGAGTTCCAGACCCAGCCAGGGCTCCACAGTGAGAGCCTGTCTCAAAAATAAAAATGATTTTCAGGCTATTTTTAGCTATTTCAGTTGGTAGAGTGCTTGCCTAACATGTATGAAGCCCTGGGTTCAGCAATGAGCACTCATAAACTTGGTGTGGTGGGGCACACACCTGTGATCTCAGCACTTGGAAATAGAGGCAGGAAGATGAGCAGTTCAAGATCATCCCCTGCTACACAGTGAGTTCAAGGCTGGCTTGGGAGAGATAAAATCACCACTCAGAAAAGATGATTCTCTTAGTTGCTTAAATTTTGTGGTAGTCAGACTTTTGCAGTAGCCAAATACCTGAACGAAATGTTAAGGGAAGAAGGGTTATTTTAGATTACACTTTCAGTGCTTCAAACCCATTGTCATTGGCTCTGCTGGTTCTGTGCCCCTGGTAAGACAACAGCATGGCGGTGGGAGCAAGTGGCAGAGTCTACCCACCTATGTCAGACTGGAAGCAGAGAGAAACGAGAAGGACCCGGGGACCAGGTACAGCCTTCAAAGGCACACACCCAGGATCTTATTTTCTCCAGCTAAGCCCCATCTCCTAAAATGAACATGACTTATCAGAATAGTGCCACCAGCTGGGGTCTAGGTATTCAACACATGAGCTATGTGAACATTCATATTCAAAACCTAACAAGCAACCTCTCAGTTCTTTCCTTCAAGTTTTATCCTGTTGATTTGAGTTGCTGCAGTCCCCGATATCCCCTTCTCAAAGTATAAAAATAAATCTTGGAACTGGTGTATAGCTCAGTGTATATTGTGTGCTTAGCAGGATGTGGCCCTGGGTTCAATCCCCAGCCCCCAAACTAAACAAACAAATAAAAATAAAAAGCAAATTCTTATCCAGTCTGGAATGAATCAGCATGAATTATGAGTAGCTGAAGTCTATTTGGGAATTTACCACTGAGCGATGAATTTGCTCCTTTGCCCTTACGTATGTACCTTTAGGTTGCTACAGAAAGAAATGCAAATTTCATACAAGCACTTTGCTGGTTTTGTTTGTTTTGATAAATAAAATGCAGCTCTTTTTTTTTTTTTTTTTTTTTCCCAGAGGCTCCTTATCTATGAGGGCAAAGACTACTTGGGCAAATGAAGATTTGAATTTTCACTATTTTTCTTGCATGTGTATTCCATTTAGATCAGGAAATTGACATTTCAGCCTTGAGGACTTCGGGCCAGATGTTGGTTCACTGATGAAAGATAGATTTCCTGCCCCAATAGGTGACCTCTGAAAGCAAAATAGGCTTTTTCTTAATGGATAGGCTGTCCAAATGACCTCATTTCTAGAACAAGGGTCCTTTGTTAAGTGTCTCTTTGCTATTGGAATCAGCATCATCTGATTTTTGAGAACATTCATTAGATGAGGGTAGCCAGCACCTAGTTGTTTTGCTTCTAAGGGATGAGGAAAAATTATGCCTAGATAAATCCATAAAAATTTTTTTCTTGCATTTGACACTGAAAATCAAGTGCTTACCCATATGACTATTTCCTTTAAATTTCAAACCTCATTCAGGCTGGCAGTACCCATAGGAACAGAGCATGGTATGTATCTTCTTAAACAGGGAATTGCTCCAACAAGCTCTGCTAAGACGCTAATTAAAGAAGCAGCTCTGACCCCAATGTCCCGTAACGTGAAACTTCTATCTCCCCATGTGAGAAGCTCTTTGAGGCAATCCCATGGCACCACCTCTTTTGATGAGTTCTTTACAGAGTTCATTTATTTATATCTGCAATTGTGTAGGGCAGCTCAGAGAAACTGAGATAACTGAGTCTTTGTCTCTGTGTGTGTGTGTGTGTGTGTGTATCTGTGTGTCATAGGAAATGCAATGTGAAAGAAAGGATCTAGGAGAAGAAATGGTCTTGAATTAGGAGTTCAAAGGACTCCACTACACAGAGGGAGAGTGCATTAGATAGCGTGAGAAGGAAGAGTTGTGGTTCTGAGATTCCAAAATAACAGAATTTTACAGCTGAAGGGGAAGTTGAGTTTCTTTCTTTTCGGGAACAAAAGTGGGACAGTCTCTTTGTAATGGGCAGCAAATGAATGTTATTAGTGGAAAAATCTTGTTCGTTGTGATGGGGAATCTGAGCTCCCCTATTTTAGTTTCTTTCTTCATTGCTGTGATGAAATACTCTGACCAATACCAACTTGGGGAGGGAAGGGTTTATTTGGCTTACATCTCCCCAGTCACAGTTCATCAAGGAGTCCAAGGTAGGAACTCAGGGCATGTTATAGTTTATTTCTCCATTGCTGTGACAAAACATTCTGACCAATACCAACTTGGGGAGGAAAGGGTTTGTTTGGTTTTACATCTCCCGGGTCACAGTTCATCAGGGAGCCCAAGGTAGGAACTCAGGGCAGGAACCTGGAGGTAGGAGCTGGGGCACAGGCCACTACTTACTGGCTTGCTCCCCTTGTCCATGCTCAGCTTGCTTTCTTATGCAACACTGGCCCACCTGCCCAGGGGTGGCACCACCCACAGTGGGCTGGGCCCTCCCACATCACTCAACAATCAAGAAGATGCCTCACAGACCTGGCCACAGGCCGGTCCAATGGAGGAAATTCCCCAGTTGAGGTTCCCTCTACCCAGGTGTGTCAAGTTGACAACCGAAACTATCCAGCACGCCTATGAAAGACAGAATCGAATGAAACAGCCACAGAGTTAACAGCAGGACTGGGCAGTGCATCTAGGACTCACAATTCTTCAACAAGTTATTTCTTTAGTAAATTTGTGATTCTGTTTTTTAAAATGAGTAGTAAAAAGGATATCATACTTTCCTTTTTTTAATGAGCCAACACGTGTTTTTAAGAAGATGTTATATTCAGTGCTTTAAATAGCTCAGCTGGTAAAGTGCTTGCTGAGCAAATCTAAGAATCTGAGCTCAATCCCCTGAATTCATGTGAAAAAGCCAGGTGTGGTGGTGATCTCAGTGCTGGGGAGGCAGAGACACCAGGATCCCTGGGGCTTGTTGGCCAAACAGCCTAGCCTAGTTAGCAAGTTCTAGACCAGGGCAAGACCCTATCTGGAAAAAACAAACATAAAAGCCAACCACAGAAAGACGGATGACACCCAAGGAACAAGACCCAAAGGTATCCTCTGACCTCTGCACGCATGGACACACACATACGCAAACAAATAAAAAAATTCATACATAATGCCAAGTATGGTAGTACATGCCTATAATCCCAACACTTTCGAGGCAGGGTCAAGAGGATCACTGCAAGTTTGAGGCCATCCTGGTCTGCATTCAGGGTTGCAGGCCAGCCAGAGCTACATAAGACCCTATCTCAAATTGAAAAAGAAAAGGGAAAAAAGAGAAATTCTTACTCAAGTGTCATAATCACGAATTTTTTTTGTTATTGTGCAACCAAAATAGTCTGGATAACAACAACTTTGAGCTCCAGCAAGACTGTAACAACTGTGTTTCTCAGGATCAGTTCTGGAAGTGGGACTCTTTTGTCCTGTATACTCTAATGCTGTGGCATCCCAAAGAAGCAGACCAGGGGTTTTAACTGCAGATATAAAACTGAATGGAAAAAAAAAGCATTGCAGCCATGTTTAAGCATCAGAGACAGCCAAGTAGACATTCTCATAGTGTAAAGTTTATAAATTACACAAGATTGATGAATCAATTTGGGGGGGGGTAGATGCTTCCCAGCTGTGCTTTTAAGTTTGTCCTTGTATAACTTGGAATAGCATAATCTTTAGTCTTCTATTAACAGTTTTCACACTCTTCTAAGCAAAAAGATAAACAGTGGAGAACAAAATTCTAAATATCAATCCCCATGTTTTCATTTTTGCTCCTTTCCAATGTCTGGTCCCTCTCACTTAATTTTGAAGCTCTCAATAGGAGAGATCGCTTCAATGTTAATTTTTTATATTGAGTTTAACTCTTTTTAGGTTTTGCTATAAACAAAATATCATTAGTTCAGGTCATTCACATTTTTTGATTCTCATAGGTACCTGTAGACAGCTCACCAGAATTTTGCTTCCTGTCTGTAATGTGTTTCTGAATATATTAGTTTTTCATCAATGTGACCAAAATATCTGACAGAAACAAGTTAAAAGAGGAGATGTGTTTTGGCCCAGGGTTTCAGAGGGTTGTGGTCCAGCATAGTGTGGTAAGACAGGAAGGACTGGAGACTGAAACGTCAAGGCTAACCTGTGAAAGAAGCCAGTTGGCAGAGGAAACCTGGAAGCCGTTCTTCCTCATCTGCCTCATGTCAGGAACAAAGCATGACCGAGAAAGGCCTGTGCCTTCTGAAGGGAGAGGTGGGTGCTGTGTCCGTGTCCTATGAAGGGCTGTGTACCTCATGCCCAAAGCTTCATCGGCTCTTTCCTCAGGTCACTAGACCACTTCCACTCTGGGAAGTGCTTTTCCTTTCTTAATAAACTGCCCAGGGGCTGGAGAGATGGCTCAGCAGTTAAGAGCACTGGCTACTCTTGCAGAGGACCTGGGTTTGGTTTCCAGCACCCACATGGTGGCTATCATCTCTAACTCCAGTTCCCATGGATCTGATGCCCTCTTCTGGAGTCTATGGGCATTGCATGCACGGGTACACTTACAAACCTGCAGAAGAAATATTCATACACATAAAAATTAAAAAATAGATTTAAAAATAAACTGTCCCTATTTTTATTTCTAACCACATCTCTGGTGCAGTCCTTTGGAACCTGGAATCGAGTGCCCTCTAAACTCAGGTCTGTAGCCCAAAAGTAAGTGTATTCTTCTGTTTTCCTTTCTTTTTATCCTTTAAATATTTAGTTATGTATTTATTTATTACTTATTTTTATGTGTACAAGTATTTTGCCTGCATGGATCTGAGTGCACCCACATGTGCAATGCTCACAGAGGCCAGAAGAGGGCATTGAATTTCCCTGGAACTGGAGTTTCTGAGATGGTTGTTAGCTACCATGTGGGTGTTAGGAATGGAACCTGGTCCTCTGCAAAAGCATCAAGTGCTCTTAACTGCTGAGCCATCTGTGGTGATTTGAATGGGAATGTCCCACATAGGCTCCAAGTATTTGGACATTTTGTCCCCAGTTGGTGGTGCTATTTTGGGAGGTCTCAGAAGGTATGGCCTTGCTGGAGGAAACATGTCACTGGGGGTAGGCTTAGAGAGGTCTTAAGCCTTGCTAGATTTTCAGTCCCTCTGTGTCCTGTGCCTGCTTGAATATGTGAGTGCTTAGGTTCTCCTCCTACTCCAGCCACCACCACTGCCGTGCCTCTCTGCCATGATGACTGAGTCTTGCCCCTTTGGAACTGTAAACTAAATAAACTCTTCTTTTTATAAGTTCCCCTGGTCATGGTGTTTCTGTCACAGCAACAGAAAAGTAACTAATACACCATCTCTTAGCCCATCTTTTTCCTTATGTCATTTTTAGACACTGGCCACAAGCCTAAGCATGCCTTCTCTGAAATTCTCACCCTTTGAAGTCCTCCATCCCCATCTGCCTTACTGCTGCTTGCTGACCTCCATTCCTGAGCATGCCAGCCTTCAGGGACCCTAACTCAGACAGGCATGGCTTTCTCTCTTCCTCATCGCCATTTCCTTCCTTCGGCCAGCTGCCAAGATTTACAACTTGCCTGCCCTGTGGTCTTTTCCTCTCAAACTCAAATGAAATTTCCTTCTGAGTTGTTTTAAAATTCTTTTATTAATGAGACTTAGAACCCCAAAATGGACCATGGGATTCCCCTGTAACAACAGCAGGAAAGGCATGGTGGAGCTCGTGGCAGTGGGAGGGTCTGTGGTAAAGACTTTACACCGCAGCAGGCAGGAAGCAGAGAGTGTAGGCCAGGGCCAGGAGTGGGCATGACCTTCAAGGCCTGCCCCTGGTAATCTGCTTCCACAGCCAGGCCCCACCTTCTGAAGGCTCCACAGCCTTCAAAATAGTGCTACAACCCACGAAATCAGTGTTCAAATGCACTAGAAGGAGACATTTCAGATTCAAAACACAACTCTGAATAGATTGTAAGTTCAGAATCTCATAGTTCAAAATTACAATTGGCTTTTAGAACTCTTGGGGCTTGAGAGATGGCTCAGTGGTTAAGAGCCCTGACTGGTCTTGCAGAGGACCCGGATTCAATTCTCAGCACCCGCATGGTGGCTACCAACCGTCCTTAACTCCAGTTCCAGGGGAGTCCAAGCCCTCTTTTGACTCCATGGCACTGCATCATACGGGTGCACTCACATACATGCAGGCAATACACTCATACACATAAAATAAAAATAATAAGCCCGGAATGGTGGTCAGGGCAAGTTCAATGGCAATCTGGGCAATTTAGAGTGGTTCTGTCTCAAATAAAAGGAAAAAAAAAGGGTGAGCAGTACAGATCAATGACAAAGAGACCCTGGGTTTGATTGTCTCAAAAAGACAAATAAATAAATAAATAAATAAATAAATAAATAAATAAATAAATAAATAAATTTTTTAAAATCTTATCTGCCTGGACATAGTGGCATCACCTGTCTTTCTAGCTCTTGCGAGGCTGAGGCAAAACAATTTTGTGTTTGAGGCCAGCCTGGGGAGCAGAGTGAGACTCTCGTTCAAAAAAAACCCCTGATTTTTAAAGTTTTTTTGTTTGTTTTTTTAATCATAGCTATATGTATGGATAGGTGCACATGAGTTCAGCTACCTACAGAGGCCAGAGACTGGAGTTACAGGTGGTTGTAAGCTGCTGGACGTGGGTGCTAGGAAACAAAGCCAGGTTTTCTGCAAAAAATAGTATGTGCTCTTGACCAGTGAACCATGTCTCCAGCCCCATGATCTTATAAGTAAAATATCATTGATGGTACTGTTCTGAGTGATAGAGTAACTTGCAGGCAGAATCTTGACATTTATAAAGCACGAACACAGATGAAGACCTTGTAACTGGCTGGGAAGGCAGCAACACTTATTGGGGTAGAGGAGATTACAGATGGGGCCAGAGAGATGGCTCAGTGGTTACAAATACTTCATACTCTTGGACTCTTGGAGAAGAAAAAAGTTCCCTTCCCAGCACTGATGCAGGGCTGCTAACAACTGCCTGTAACTCTAGTGCCAGGGGACCTGATGCCCTTCTCTGGTCTCCACAGGTACCAGAAGGCATGTGTGTACACACACACACACATACACACAAATAAAAATAAAATTTAAAGCTGAGTGTGGTGGTGCTTCTCTTTAATTCCAGCAGACCAATCTCTGTGAGAAGGAGGCCAACCTTGTCTACATAGTGAACTCCAAGCCAGCTAGGCTACAGGGAGACCCTGTTAAAGAGAAAAAGAAATTGGCTGGAGAGATAGCTCAGCGGTTAAGAGCACTAACTGCCCTTACAGAGGACCCAGGTTCAATTCCCAGCACCGGCATGGTGGCTACAAACCATCCTTGACTCCAGTTCCAGGGGAATCCAAAGCCCTCTTCTAACCTCTGTGGCATTGCATGACACGGGTATACTCATATACATTCAGGCAATACACTCATACACATAAAATAATAAATAATAAATAGAATATATAAAAAAGAAAAAAAAGAATAAAATACAATAAAATTTAAACCAGCACCGGCATGGTGGCTACAAACCATCCTTGACTCCAGTTCCAGGGGAATCCAAAGCCCTCTTCTAACCTCTGTGGCATTGCATGACACGGGTATACTCATATACATTCAGGCAATACACTCATACACATAAAATAATAAATAATAAATAGAATATATAAAAAAGAAAAAAAAGAATAAAATACAATAAAATTTAAAAATAAAGATATTTCCAAGGTATAACTTCACATTTATTTGCCTTCTCATCCTGATCTTCTGTCTGTCTACATCTTAATTTCCCTTTAGCTTGCACTCAGATTTTTTTTCTCATTTCTCTCAAATATTCCCTGATGAAAGAGCTTTTTAAGAACACAGGCAATGCTTTTGCATGGGCTTGGCTCACCTTTAAGGTATTTGTGGGGAAAGAAAAAATTACTGGAAATTTTGTTGGGGAAAAACACTTTAGCCTACCGGCCTTCCCTTGAGTTTAGTACCCCAAGGCATCGTGGACTGTCCCAGGTAGGAGTGCCAGAGACTTTGCTGACTGAGGGCAAAAATTAATTGAGCTTATCTATTTTCATTGCTCAATTTCAATCCCAAACAGTATGGTAAAAAAAAAAAATAATACTATTTATAATCCTTCAGATTTAATCTATGCTATTAGCAGAAAATGTGTTTAAAAACAAAACAAGTATTTAAATAAAGCTTTGTTCCCAAAACATGTACCATTCTTACAGAGAACATATTTTAATGTAAACATTTACTGTCTGCTCTTTGAAACAAAGTAGCTACCAGGCATGGTGGTATGGAAGCCTGCAATCCCAATACTCAGGAAGCTAAGGCACAAGGATCACAAGTTGGAGGTCAACCTGAGCTACAAAGAGTTTAAGGCTAGCCTGGGCTTGTAATATGATTCCCTCCCCCACTAAACAAACAAAACAAACCTAAAAACTAAAAAGATGAATATTTCTGAGTAAATGATCTCCTTCTTTTCTGCCCACCTTCTCCCTTCCTCTCCCCTCCCCCCAAGCTGGCCTTGAATTCTTCATCCCTATGCCCCTACCTCTCAAGTTCTGGGATTCCAGGTGTGCAACACCACAACTGTTCACTTGTCTCTTGACAACTTCTTACACCACTAAAATTTTCAAACAATCTCTGGTATAATTTTTTATTTATTTATTTTGTTTTTATTTTATTAGTGCTTTGCCTGTATGTATCAAAGGGCACTACATGCATACAGTGCCTGCAGAGACCAGAAGAGGGCAACAGATAACCTGGAACTGGGGTTACAGATGGTTGTTAGCTGCTAGGTGGGTGCTGGGAACTGAACCCAGGTCTTCTGCAAGAGCAGTCAGCGCTCTTAACCGCTGAGCCATCTCTCCAGCCACTATTTCTGGTATAGTTTTTAGTATATCCTATGTTAAAACTTTACATAGCCTCAGTAATACACTCCTTTTCTCATGTTGGCTTGCCCATGGTTTGCAAGGCTATCAACCTTGAGCCCACAACACTAATTCCTGAGAAACTTATTAAGACCCAGAATGCTAGTCACATCCACAAAATGTGTACTTCAATAGGTGTGGGTATCAGTCAAGAAACTTGCATTTCTAACACATTCCTTGATGATATTACTGGTCATACACCCACTTTGTGAAACACTGCTGTTGGTAAAATTTCATAGGAAGTGATGGTCATCATGTGGTCTCAGAGGCTGGAAGTGAGGATAGAGAGAAGTGGACCAATTTGATGTAGATTTAGGATGTCAGGTCATCAGAGCTTGTCCCTGGTTTGGATGGCACTGACAGCATGGGAAGGAAAGGTCGAGGCTGGTAGTTTAGGTGAACAGATGGATATAACAGAGGACTCAAATGGGAAGGAATGGGCTGGGGTTCTAGTTCACTGGTAGACTGCTTACCTAGCATGCACAACACCCTAGATTCAATCTTATGTATTGGGGGGCAAAAAAAAGACACAGGGTTGGAGAGATGGGCTCAGTGGTTAAGGGTGCTTGCTATGACACCATGAAGGCCTGAGTTCAGATACCAGCACTTACTTAACAGGTCAGGCATGGTCTTGTGCATGGTTCTAACCCCGGTACTGTAGGGGCAGAGACAGGAGATCACTGGGGTTTGGTAGCTGCAAGCCTCTGTGAAAAACCCTAAGTTCCAGGTTTAGTAAGAGACCTTGCCTTTAAGGAATAAGGCAGAGTGATAGAGGAGGTCATCTGATGCCTTCCTCTGGCTTCCGAATGTCCTTACAGGCATGTCTACATACACACATTCATACACAATGGGAAGGGACTGGGTGGGAGCATTGGCTTGTGAAGGGAAACCCCTAAGTTCCACTTTAGGAATGTCAAAGTTTTGATAAAATGGTTTTTATTTTTTTGTAAACATTTTATTTATTATTTTTATTTTATGTGTATGAGTGTTATGCCTGCATGTAGGTAAGTGCACCTGTGTCGAGCAATGCCTGAGGAGGACAGAAGATGCTGTCAGATCCCCTGGAACTGGAGTTACAGATAGTTGTTAGCTGCCATGTGGGTCCTGGGATTCGAACCTGGGTCTTCTGCAAGAACAGTCAGTGTTCTTAACCATTGAGCCATCTCTCCAACCCTGATGAAATGGTTTTAAAACTCAAGCACAATGCCCAAGAGAAAGTAAGTTTTAAGCAAATGAGCACTATTCTTACTGCTATTTTTACTACCTTTACTATGAAAGCTGACGAGGGGCTGTGAATTTAGCCCAGTGGTAGAGAGGGGTGGATCACGAGTGGGTGTAAAAATGAACAAACAAAAACCCAAACCACAACCAAAACAACACAGAAAACAAACAAGAAAACTTAGGAGTCCTTATGACCACACCTGGCCAGAGGTAACCTTCCAGCTCCATTACTCAGCAACCACATTCCAGAGCGAGGAATGACTTCTTTATGGGACCCAAGAGCTTCAGATATGAACAAGGAAATTTCTGATTTGTAGCTATAGCCTCACAGGATGAGTGAATGGGGGAGGAGTCAAGGGCTGGAAAGGGGGACAAGGTTTACTGTGTAGACATTCTTGTGTTATCGCTGAAAACCTCTGAACTCTGAAAACAAATGCGATTTTCTCTTTTGACAGATGAGATAACTTGTCTAATGTCTTGACTCACTGTATTTGTGCTTTTTACTGTAAAACTGCACTTTCACCACCAAACAATCATCTAGTTACCTTTTGTTGTCATAATGACTTACCTAGGCTGCAGCTATAGCCTAAATACCTGCATCTTCTGGGGGACTGCCTCAAAAAAGTATACTTCTGACAGAAAAAAAAAAAAAAACAAAACACCCAACTTTTTACAAAGCAAGCCAGTATAAGCATGTATAGGTGTATATTTACATGGACAACAATATGTTAGCAATTTCCAATAAACTTATTGAGGGGACTCCATGAGACAGGGTCTCACTATGTAGCCCTAGCTGGCCTGGAACTCTCTGGCAGTTCACAGAGGTCTACCTGCTTCTGCTTCCTGAGTGCTGAGATTAAAGGCAAGTACCACCAGGCCTGGCTTCAGACAGTTTTCTGTTCATTTGTTGCAATAAACATTTATTACACCAGGTGTGGTGGCCCATGCCTGTAATAGGAGGTAGAGGCAGAAAGATCAAGAGTTTAAGGCCATCCTTTGCCACATAGTGAGTTCAAGGTCAGCCTAGGATAGGTAAGACTCTGTCTCAAAAAAATAAACAACCCCCCCAAACAACAACCACAACAAAACAATTTATCAGGATCCACAGAATTGATTTCTCCATTTCAGCAAGCTGGAAGAAAGTCCTATTGGAAAGGGTAAAAGGAAAAGTAGGATGTTAGCACATACTCGGTATAGCTTACACTCAGGCTGCCTTCTTGGGGAGATTCGTGAGAATCAAATATAGCACAATATGGATGGAAGATGAAGATGAGGATGATGGTGATTCTTTTATAAGGGAATGGAAATAATTAAAAAGCCCCAAGAGGAATATTTAGAAGAAGAAAAGACTCGGTCTTAGGGTAATGATCAGATACATTTTAAATTAATTTATGAAAGCTAATGGAGAAAGAAATGCAACCTATTTATTTTTGAGACAGGGTTTCATGTAGCCAAGGCCAGCCTTGAACTCTTGAGCTTCCTGCCTGTGCCTGGATTTAGAGTGTTTTAAAAAATATTTTATTTTTATTTTATGTGATTGAGTATATTGGCTACATATATGTAAGTGCACTTGTCTTGTGTCATGCAATGCCCAAGGAGGTCAGAAGAAGGCATTGGATCCCCTGGAACTGGAGTTATGGAAGGTTGTCAGCTGCCATGTGAGTGCTGGGAACTGAACCTGGGTCCTCTGCAAGAGCAGCCAGTGCACTTAACCTCTGAGCCATCTCTCCAGTCCCT
>NW_008341187.1:593654-621770 GCF_000622305.1 Nannospalax galili | reverse complement strand
AAATATTATTTTTATTTTATGTGTATGCATGTATTGCCTGCATGTAGGTTAAGTGCACCTGTGTCGTGAAATGCCCGCAGAGGTCAGAAGAGGGCGTCAGATCCCCTGGAACGGAGTTATGGAAGGTTGTCAGCTGCCATGTGAGTGCTGGGAACTGAACCTGGGTCCTCTGCAAGAGCAGCCAGTGCTCTTAACTACTGAGCCATCTCTCTAGTCCCCAAGGATTTACAATCTTAGGCCACCACCTACCGAATTTCAGCTTCAGATTTTAAATGGTCAAAATTATGTTTCAGAGGTAAAAAGGTCACTAGACAATATGGCAAAATAAAATTTGCCTTTCCATATATAAGTACCAGCCCTTCCCCAGTACTCTGTTTATCTCTTTTCCTCAGCCAGTTCTAAGGAGGCACCAGGAAAAGAAACTTAACTATTGAAGGTATTTAAAGATTTATTGCTCTAAGTGCCAAAATGCTGGCTAAGGTTCGATTATATCAATGCATATGTATATGCTGTATATATGTCTATCTTTAGATGACTAGGAAACATACTATGACTCTGAAGGGGTGTAGGTGGCAATTAGTTTGTCCTTTCCTCATCTTGGATGGGGAAACTGCAGCACTGGAAGGTCAATGTTTTGCCCCAGGTCATCTGAGTCAAGAAGAAAAAGACTCCTGATTGGTGTTGGAGATTGGCCCTCCTACCCTGGGCCCAACCCCCACAGCCTTGTGTAAGACACTGCTCTGTCAACATGCCAGATTTTTATACAAAGGGCAGGCTACACTGTTCTGTTTCTTGAAGTTGAAAAGACACACCTCCTGGCTAGTTGAAATTCTTAAATATGCCTGTAAAATTATCTGTAAAGATTATTCACTTTTTCTTGACATTTAGATATTTTCATGTCTTTATAGACATGCAATTTCTTTTAAAGCTCATCTTTCTTATGGACTTTGCTTGGGTTCATAGACTCATACAGCATGAGGGAGCATCAGAACTATCTGGCCTAAACTGCATCTGCCCAGAGAAGCATCAGGTCTGGCTCCACTGATTCATGGTACAGGGTTCTTTTCCACTTTAGCACAGTGTCCGATGACTATGAAGGAAAAATCTTTCCTTTTTGCTTTCTTTTTATGTATATGTGTGTACTGTATGCCTGTGTGTACACATGTATATGTACGTGCAAGTGAGTGTACCCATGCACTCACCTGTGGGGGTCAGAGGTTGACATCAGGTATCTTCCTCTATCACTTGACACCTTAATTTTTGAGACAGGGACTCTCACTGAACCTGGAGTTTATCAAGTGGCTAGATGGCTAACCATCAAAGCCCCAAGCATCCTCCCGACTCCACCCCCCCAGCATTGGGATTATGCGTGAACACTGCCATACCAGGTCTTTTACATGGATTCTGGGGATTCCAACTGGGGTCCTCAGGCTTTCCCAGCAAGCACTTTACCCTCTGATCATTTCTCTAACCTTCTTTTATTCTTCCTGTGTTATGAACTTGTCAATAAGAGTTGTTCCTCAGTCCCACAGGTTAGTGTTGCCAGTGTCAAGAGGATGTATGCTTTTATGTGGGTTCAAAAGGAATTGGAGAAACTCGGAAGCAAGCTTATGTTCTCTCCTTGGGGTCCCTCACCTGAGTCTGCCCACCAACTCTTTAACATGGAAGATTCCTCGTGGTGGTTTCTTTACTTTCACAAACTGATCAGCCACACAACTAAATGCGACAGGAATTGTCATCTCTTAGGGGAATTTCTCTAAGTACTTTAAAAGAAAAGAAAATCACAGAAGGAAAAAACCAACCTCTTCAGGGCTATTTCCCTCATAAAAGAATCCTGCCAGGGACCCTCCCCATGGAAAAACATACGATAGTTTTGCAAATAGCCCTTGCCTGTGTCCATCATGTAAGAAACCCTTACAACCCAAAGAGGGTTTCCCTCTAATTAGCGAAAAGCCCAATAAATGCCCAGCACTGCCACCACTCAGGAACCAAAATATCCCCACTCAAAGACCCAAACAATGGCTCGTGCCCAGGCGGTCACACTTTTTCAAGCGAATCCTTGGCTGACAGGCAGGGCAGTAATTCCTCAGGGGCGAGGTGTAGGGTTGTCACCATGCTGCTGACTCCCCGTGAACCCGGGCGGCAGGAGACGCTTAAAGATTAACTTTCTGCAGTTTCTGCAACCGAAGGTGCCGGGGGTGAAAAGGCGCGATCCGGGACTTGTGCGCGGCTGCGCTTTCAACAGGCGATTTGTTCTCCTGTCTGGGGCTCATTTCCATGCACAGCGCCTGACATCAGAGCACCTTTTGTTGCTAAACGCTTTCTTTAGCCTGGAGGGGAGGGAGTCATGTGGAGCTGGAAGAGCTCATTCTGAACAGAGGGGTCCCAGGACTGGCTGATCCGGATCTCCAGCCGCCGCCGTCCCCCTGCCGGGCCCTGCCCAGACCCGCCAGCCCAGAAGAGTGGCGTGTAGCTGAGTGCCGGGCCGAGTGGCTGGGAGCGCGGCGGGGCAGGGGGCTCATCGCGCCCAGGCGCAGCGCGCTCCCCGCCGCAGCCGGTGGTGCGGACTCGGCTCCTGCTACCCGTGTGGCTGCGCCCGGCCGGGCGGGGAAAAGTTTGTGGAGTTGTCAGTCGCGCTGTCCCGCGCGGTGGAATCGAGGTGCGGGGTCCCCGCGGTGGGGCTTGGGCCGGGCCAAGGCCGGGGCATGCGACGCGGGGGTGCGGCCCGGTGACGCCGCGGGCGGGGACTCTGCGCCCCGGGAGCCACGCGCTGCTGCGGGCCGAGGGCACCGCGGGGACCCGGACGCACCGCGCGGCCATGGAGGAGGACGCGGGAGCTGCTGGCCCGGCGCCGGAGCCGGAGCCCGAGGTGGAGCCGGAGCCCGAGGCCCGCACATCCGAGGCCGGCACATCCGAGGCTTTCTCCCGCCTCTGGACCGACGTGATGGGCATCCTGGTGAGCTACCTGGGGAGGAGGGCGCGGGAAGCGGGGCTCTCTCCTCGCCCATCCACTGGGCACCCCTCTTTTTTTAATCTCCGCAATCCTTTCATTCTCCAGTTCTTAGGGACTTAAACACACAGAATAGGACTTTGAACTCTACAAAATCACCAGCCACCGGCCGGCCACATCGGAGACACTTTTTAAACAATCGTCTAAAATCAAGGCCACCTGCTTAGAAAAGTTAGCTTGGAAAAAGCAAGAAAGAACCCTTCAAAGAGTGGATGTAAATACTGCTTATAAATATTTGGCGGTGGACTTCTCACGGCGGAGTCTGGAGGAGCCTGATGGTACTGATGTTTATCCGCTCACGACTTCTTGTGTGCCCACGAGAGGAAAACAACCATTTCCTTATTCAGTACCAGCGCAGTGTTTACTCTCTGTCCGCCGCTTTTCCAATTTGTAGAATCACAGGATATTTGTTTTATATGTTGGGGCTAAAGACAATGACTTATTTTACTAAATCCGTGATGACAAGTGTTTTTGACTTGTGACTTTGCCAGTGACTTTAAAAAGCGCCCATGAATTTGAGCTAATTATGGAAAAAAAAACAATTCTTACACGCGGAGGATAAAGTTTTAAGCTGCTTGGGAGGTTTGGGGTTTAATACCTTAGGGAATTAATTGGTCGTTTTGATTTGGTGAAGCTGTAGTAGTCAGGCAGGTAGTAAGCATCTAAGGATGGATTGGGTTTTTACAGGCAGACATGTAAAGATTTCAGATTGTCAGATGTGTAGATCATTGGAAAAGACTCAGAAATTGGCTTCGAGTTATTATTTTTCCCTTGGAAGGAGGTATTTCAGAAAGCATCTCCTCTCAGTAGATGACACAGCCTGCAGTTTTCAACACAGTGATTAAGCTCTTGGGCTTTGAAATGACTTAGCCTGGTTCAAATCCCTGCTCTCCAACTGTCTGCAATTACCTTGACCAGGTCATTCAACGCTTCCATTTATCCATCTCATCACTTGAAAAGCAGGAAAAGACTTGTTTCTTGGATTTTATGAGATTTATGTAGGTTGATGTGTGTCGGGCGCCCAGCACACTACCTGGTGAATAGTAGGTTTTAACTCGGCTCTGTTGATATTTTTTCCTGCAAATAGAATGTCTTTCTAAGCATCCTAAATCCAAGTCATTCCACTCTTGTAGCTTAAAGATTTCTGTGTTTTAAAATATATAATAAAATACACATTTATCCGTGCTATAGTTGTTATATATATATATGCACTATGCCTACAACAGGTATTTTGGATTTAAAAGCATCCGCTTTTAAAGGTTTTCTAAACCTTTTAGGTTTGTGAGTTGCTCAGCTGAAATTCCAGAAAACCAGTAACTATCTTAAAGTGGTGATAGACAGTTTTAAGTTCATCAAGCAGATACCTTATCTTGTTTCTGCCTAGATTCTGCTTTGTAAAATTTCAGACACTGAGGACACTGGTTTGATAACATCACATTGTATCTCTTATTAGGGTGTAAACTGGGAGCAGGGGATCCTGGGGAAAATGCAAGTTGGGCTAAGGGTAGCTTGTGGGAGGAGGATTGGCAGGTGGCATTTTCTGACTGTTTGCTTTCCTTTCCCTGGCAGATTCCAGCACTGTTGGGTTAGTTGTAGCAGCGTGTTCTTTGGCTGAGTTAAAAGGTGGGGTGGGGCTCTAGAAGCCCAAACCTGTTATTCAAAGAGCAGATGCAGGAGAAAAGAAAATAGGTGTTCTTACTCAGCTTGTAGTTGAGTGTGAGGCAGGAAAGAGGGTGAGATATGGCCCAAACATTTCCCTTTTTATGCAGTCTCCGTTTTGTTTGGGACAAACATTGGGCACCTTTAGTAAAGCGCTTCCATCACCTAAGTGTTTATAAAAACTGTATCTTTGGGGGATTGCATCAAGACACAGATGACAGTTGGCTCTGACAGTTCCTTCTGAAACTCAAGGCACTATTTCCTTCATTTTGTATTTAAAATATGGGATTCTTCAGTTGTCTCTCAGCCTCAGGTGAAAAGGCTTGGCCAGTGGTTCACACCTAGTTAGTAGGAGTGGCTGAGCTGACCTCAGTTCATTGGTCCTCACCAGCCACATGGAAATATGTCTAGGAAGTTAGGAAAATTGTGATTAGAAAGATTCTTTTTAACTTGAGGGGAGTGAAGGTTGCAGGGGTGGGGTTATATAGCTAACAAACTTCTTGAAAAGTTATAGGTACAAATGCTACTTTGCCTTTTTAGAATATTCTGGTATGAAAATCAAATCTCATACCTTAATAGGCAATAGGATTTTTAGGTAGAAAAGCAGAACCCCCATCTTTGATGGTACTGAACTGTGAGGGTGTCACCCAGTCCTCCAGCTGGGGAAGGATTTCATTGATTATAACCCAGGGGAGGCTATGCCACCAGGGGCATTGACTTCAGCAAACAAGATATGAATGCTTGAATTTACTTGAACACATTTTGTGTATAAATTTATTCAATCCATGCACAGTTAAGCATCAGATAGTTGCTGCTTTCAGATAATTGTTAACAAAGTACTTACTTAGAGAATAATGGAACAGTTTAAAGCATGAAAATGTTTAAGCAGTGATGGAATAGATAAATGCTAATAAGTCAATATGCAGATAGATATTGAATGAAGGGAAAATGAACTTATAAAAATCCCTGGTTGTAAGAACTTGGAGGGGTCATATTTTAATTCAGTTTTCTATATCCAATGCCTGTTATTTAATGGGTATTAAGAACAAAATTTCATCAGAAGAAAAATGAAAAAGATACAAGAGCCCCATCAACATGCTTTATAGAATGGGGTGCACTTATGTGGGTGCTAATAAATTCTGCTCCATTGAACTTGACCGTTTGTTTCATCAGGCAACCTGGAATCCGGGCGCTTCCAACTGGTAATGGCAAATTGTGAAATCATTGTAATCCCTGAGCAATTACGCCTAGGTGTTCTTGTGAAACGTGCCATTCTGTTTGCAAATTCCTGCGACATGTGGTCTGAGCCTAGATTTTCCAAGCATGTCACCTTTCCTTATGACAGGTTTCAACAGATGCTTGCTCAGATGTGAAAATCAGAATTCTGAGGGACTTTTTTTTTTTTTCTCTCTGCACCGTAATGCAGTCACTGCTCCCCCTCCCCCATTTTTTTAAGATGGAGGGTAGTTGTTTTTAAGAGTTGCAATTTCCAGGGTTATTTAGATATGGCCCAATAGGAAAAGTTATTATTCTTTCTAGGACTGATTATTTTTGTGGCAAACTGTGATAATTTAGCATTGGGCTCTAGAAGCTGAAGGCTTCTAAAGGCTGGGCCAGGCCTTCAAAGCTATTTGTTAACTGGGAAGAGGGTTAGCAAGAGCCCTTTGTTCCCAGGATCCTGCAAGATGCACCTCCCCCAAACCTGAAGCTTTCTCTGTTTCCTGCTCTGTTCCCACAGTTTCTACTCAGTTCTCAGCACTGCACAGAAAATACCCATTGTGTAGAGAGATAGTCCAAGCTTTCCCATTGTGTAGAAACTCCAAGCCTTCCTACCCTGAGTCCTAAGCAAGCTACAGAAACTACATAGTAGGCATCAGTCCACAGAGCTATTCTTTTTAACCAGGTCTTGCTGTTTACTCCAGTTAAATTGAGCCCAAAACCTAACGGAAAGAAGCAAAAAAACAGTTGAATCTTAGGTGGACATAGTGGTGCACACCTTTAACCCCAGCACTTGGGAGGCAGAGGCAGGCAGGTGTCTGTGAGATTGAGGCCAGTCTGGTCTACATAGTGAGTTCCAGGCCAGCTGGGACTACTGGGAGACCGTGTCTCAAAACAAACAAACAAACAAACAAACAAAATTCGATTTATTTTCGTTGGCAGGCTGTGTTGGAGAGAGGAAATGCTAGTGAAATCCTTGGGGGAGGTGTCTTTAAAATGCTGACTCCTTGGGCACCAGTTAATTTACATGTTCCCTTGGGAGGTGTCTTGGGAGGTGCCTATCAACTAATGATTTAATTAAATTTACATATTGAAATTTGTCAGGGGGCTGGGGATGTAGCTCTGTTGGTAGAATGCTTGCCTAGCATGTATGAAGCCCTGGGTTCCACCTCTAGCACTGCATCCACCTATATGGCACACTCCTGTAATCCCAACACTCTGGAGGCAGGAAGATCAGAAGTTCAAGGTCACTGACCTAAGTTTCATAGAGAGTTTAAGGTCAGCCTAGGCTACATGAGACCCTATACCCATCCTCCCAAAAGAGTCAACCTCGGTGTCAAATAATCTGACCTCATCTGAATTATATGCCCCTTTTAGCCAGCTGAAAGCCTGTGTGTGGCTGTCCTAAGTGCAGAAGTTGCAAGGTAAAGCAGTGGGAGGGGCTGGAGGGCCCAGGACTCTTATTTAGAGAGGAGAATATGATAGGACCCAGGGCAATGACTTTCCTCAGGTAATCCAGCAGATTGCCTTGGCCTGGAGATATGTAGTTCTTGTAAAAGACAAGCTAATGGCTTTCACAGAGCTGGAGGGGGTAGCTGCATTATTTTTCCTACAAAAGGACACCCCTGTCCCTAAGCCACCAACTTCTCTTGCTCTCCTGCCACTTGCTCTTCATTTACGTTGTAGGAACCTGTCAGTCTTCTACTGACCTGGTTTTCTTTGTTGACTTCAGCATCCCATGGCAGACTACGACTGTGTGGCGGAGGCAATGTGCAGCAAGCCTGAAAGAGTTAGCTTCCCTGAGAAGATGTGGCCAGTTCTAACAAACTACGCCTGCCTACCCATCCAGATATTCCAGTTAAAAAGCCCAGTAATGGTAAAAAAAAAAACAGAAGAGGGCTATTACTCAATGTGACCACATTGGGAAGTGGATAGACAAACCCAAGTCTGTCTGTTTTCAGGATACTGACTTGAGGTTTTAGTTTAAATACAGGGCAAAAAGTATGCATAATGAAGTAGTGCTGGTCAAGGCAGGTGTGGTTCTGGCCACCATTGACCCATCAGTGTCCAGCTGTGGTCCCGCAAGGTGGCCTGATACTGATAAGTTTAATTGGTAGTCTGTTAAGTCTCTGAGGGTGTAGCCAAGTCCTCATTGAGAGTTGTCTTCATCTTGGGGGATGGTCAGTTCTGGGAGATTTTACTCCTTTCGGAATTTAAAGTGACTCAAAGGTCACTTTAAAGGTTAAGGATAAGAACTTACCTCTGAACCTTCAGCGAAGCAGACACAGAAAGGAGGCCAGAGGTGTCAGGGATTCTCTTAGTTGCCTGGTGGGCCCAAGTGATGAGTTCATGCTTTTTTAGCAGAGTGACTTCTAAGTGCTTGTTACACTACGGGTTCCATTTTACCTTTGACAGGTAGGCATGCGTGGTGTAGGGAAGAGCCTGCCTAGCTGAGGGAAGTGGGAGGAAAGTGGGGAGCGTGTGCCACTGAGGTGGGCACAGCGCTAGATGCTCACCTGGCTGGTCATCTTTCTGCAGGTTCCAATGAGAACTGCAGAATTTTAAACTGTCGTGGGACAGGCCTGTGCCTTTTGAGGCTGGGGGTGTAACTCAATGGTAGATGTCTCAGTTCAGGACTCTGGGCTCAGTCCCTCCTATGAGCAAAAAAAAGGGGGTCAGGGGCTGAAGACTGGCTCAGGTAAAGTGCCTGCCACAAATGCATGAGAACTGAAGTTTGGATCCCCAATACCCATGTAAAAAAGCCTGGCATGGTTTAGTGGTCTGTACCCCCAGAGCTGGGGTGGGGGTGGGGTGGACACAGGGGGATTCCTAGAGTGCACTGGTCAGTGAGTCTAGCCAAACTTAAGCTCCTCATTCAGTGGGAGACCCTATCTCAAAAGATTAGGTGGAGAACGATAATGGGATAGTTGAAGATAACTGCTGCTGACCTCTAACTTCCACATACATGTACACACACAGACACACACGGATTTTTTAAAAAAGAAAAAAAAATGCCTTTGGTCGTGGTAAGTTGAGCATTCATTTGGAGGAAGGAGGAAGGAGGCATCTTTTAGTGATACAGAGGTGATACAAGGTACATAAAATTTACTGCCTCTGTCAGGCCTCACATTTTACTCAGTATCAAAAGTAATTATGGATTGCTCCTGACTAACACATAAAAAGATCAATACTTCAATCAAATGCCCCCCAAATACACACAACTATTTGTCAATTAAAAATAATAAAAGGGATTGGAGAGTTGGCTCAGTGGTTAAAAGCCTGTATTGCTCTTTCAGGGGACCAGAGTTCACTTTCCAGCTCCTACATTCAAGGCTCATAACTCTAATTCCGCTCCATGCATATGCACATACACACATGCAGGCACACATGTATATACACAAATAAAAATAAAATAAATCTTTAAAAAGTTTTTAACATGGGTTTTTGAGTTAGGGTCTTATTATGCAGCCCAGTTGCTTAGAACGCTGTGTAGTCCAGGCTGGCCTTGAATTCGCAGACTTTCTACTACAGCCTCCCATGTTCTGGGATTTCAGGTGTGAACCACCTTCTCCAATTGAGTGTGAATTTTTTTAATGCTTCATTTCTTAATCTAGATGAAGTTGGATTCCTTTTGTTCTTTGTGTGCATAATTGACTGCTTGTTTATTTTTAACCCCATAAAATTCACACATGCAATAAAGTGACTTTTATAACAATGAACGTTTGTGTGTGTGTGTGTGTGTGTGTGTGTGTGTGTGATGTTTGTATGATGCTAGAAAGTAAACCTAGTGCCTCATCCATACTGGGCAAATGCTTTACCCCTGAGCTACTCTGTCAGCCCTAAAAGTGGATTTAAGTGGATGGAGGCTAGAACTCTTTGAATGAACTATCCTAGTTAAACCAGTATGGATGTAAGACCAAGGTTGTAAGAACTAACCTTTAAATCTTCGGGTGAATTTTGAGGAAAAATATATTTTAGTAACTTCATGGCCTGGTTATGCATCAAATGGCACACTCATTTCTTTAATTGACTTGGTAATGAGACCTGAGCATAACAGGTCTGTTCCCTTTGGCCTTACTCCTCGCCACATGCCTGGTGTTTCTTTTGCTTGGCTGGGCAGCATTAATTCGTTATGAAGAATGATGCTGCCTGGAGATAACCTGGCCTGTGTCTTCTTGGGCATGGAATCCAGACATCTCCATCTCAGAGACTGCCCTGTCAGACAGAATGTAGTGCTGACTCAGAAGGCAACACTGGGTGATGGGCTAGATCCTTCTCTTTGTAACCAGTGCTTTTTGTTCTTTTCTGAAGGGATCTCCTGTGTCTTGGACCTTTCTAAGGTGACTGGTAGAAAAGGGAATACATTTGTATTTAGAATGTGTGCTTTCAGGCTGAGGTTACCAGTGTCTACAGAGACTTGCTACCATTCTCCTTGGGTGTCTAATGAATCCCCTTCTTGACTTTTAGTCTCAAAAAACAAACAGAAAACAAAACAAAATTTTAGTGCATGGGGCTAGAGAGATGGCTCGGTGAGCAAAGGTGCTGGTTGGGAAGACTATGTACTTGCTGGAACCCACATGGTGGAAGGAGAGAATGGGCTTCTGTGATGTGTTCTCTACCTCCACATGATATACACAGAGAGCTATACAGATACAATAAATAAGCGAATGTGAAAGACTTCTTTAAAAAGTGCTTAAAGTAAAAAAGACCCCACATAGTGATTTCCAGGACAGCTGGGGCTACAGGGAGGACTCTGTCTCAAAAAACTGAAAAAAAAAAAAAAAAATAGGGCCTGAGAGATGACTCAGAGATTAAGCTCTTAATTGGCTGCTCTTGCAGAGGACCTGGGCTTGGTTCCCAGCACCCACATGCTGCCTAACAACAGTCTATAACTCCAATTCCAGGGGATCTGATGCCTTCTTCTGACCTCCTCCGGCATTGCACAGCATGGATGCCCTTATATACATGCAGGCAATATACCCATACACATAAAATAAAAATAATAAATATTTTAAAAAAACAAAAAAGAAAAAAAGATTTCTTCACCCCAAAGAGAAAATAAATGAATATTTTTGTTCTAGTTGCTTTTCTGTTTCTGTGATAAAATACCATGACCAAAAGGGACTTAAGAAAGGGTTTATTTTAGCTTACAGTTCCAGAGGGATAGAGTTCATAATGGGGGAAGGAAGCAGCAGGAGCAGGAAGGAGAGAGAGAGAGAGAAGATGTAGGGTGAGACCTTAAGTCCTCAAAGCCTGCCCCCATACTTCCTCCAGAAGGCTACACCTCCTAAAGATTCCTGCCCAAATAGTCACTCACTGGGATCAAGCGTTCAACTACATGAGCCTAGGGAAGACATTTCTCATCAAACCACAACCCTTTTGATAGCTAGAATTTTCTCAAAGCAAAATGATACTTGTAATGAAATTGTATTTTCTGTTGAAAAGGTATCAAGATTGCTTTTCAAAGTTCTCATTGTGTTTAAGTGGCAAAATAATATAGCATTTTTATTTCTAAGCTGTTTTTCAAAAGAAAATAAGACTTATAAATACACATAACATCACTTGAGTTTTTTGTTTTTGTTTTTGTTTTGTTTTTTTGAGGCAGGGTCTCATGTAGCCAAGGCTGGCCTCAAACTCACTATGTTGCTGGATGACCTTGAACTCTTCCTCCTTCCAACTACTAAGTGCTAGGATTACAGGTGTTCACCACCAGGTGGTTTTATGCATTTCTGGGGATGAACCCAGGATTTGGTACATGCTAGGAGTGCACTCTACCAACTGAGCTACAGCCCCGACTCAACTCATTTATGTAAATTTTCATTTTGGAGTGACCTTATTTTGACTCTAAGGAAACATGCATGAATCTAAAGAAAATGCCTAGAGGGCATTTTTAAGCTTTGGGAGTACATAGAAAGACCATAAATAAATTATTCAGAAGAGGTAAAACATTTCATTTTTAAGGGGCATTTTATTATGAATTGCAGTTTTATTAACTGTCCAAGAAT
This sequence comes from Nannospalax galili, assembly GCF_000622305.1. Lineage (NCBI taxonomy): Eukaryota > Metazoa > Chordata > Mammalia > Rodentia > Spalacidae > Nannospalax > Nannospalax galili. The sequence goes on along the minus strand of NW_008341187.1, from coordinate 609,878 downwards.
GTTTTGTATTAGGACATATCTGCTGGGGTAAGGCCATTACTGCCTTCTGCAGCATGTTGGCGGGACTTATGTAACATGTGGCGCCCAGGTGCTAATTTAGTGGATGAGTCTCAGAACACTGATACAAAGCTATTTGACTTGATTAGAATATTATGAAACCAAGACTTCAAGATGAGCACTGAATAGGTGTCAAATGATTCATAAATAATGTGTGAGGGTTATAGTAAAATCTATGTGATGTAACCTTAGCATTAGCAAAGAACAATACTGTTTCAACAGTGCAGTGTCAGATGCTAACACCCCTGTTAACGTTGTACTTCAGGACTTTTCGGCTGGGCACTTTACTGAGTGACACATTCTGAGTCTGTGTCTTTAGAAGGCGGGATGCCTTTTGTAGTGGAAGAGCTTCCGTAGGACCAAGAGGAGAGATGAAGAGAAAAAAGGCATTCCTCAAACATGGAGAGATACTTAGGCCCACCCCTTGCTCTAAGTCCTGAGAGATGCAAATGTAGTATTTGTATTTGTATATAAATATATCCTGGTATGCAATAGTGTGTCTTATATATCTTGATCAATTTATGTATTAAAAAAATTTTTTTTGAGACAAGTTCTCACTCTTGGCCTAGACTGAGCTTACTTTGTAGCCCAGAGTGGTCTCAAATTCTCTGCAGTCCTCCTGCCCCACCCCTCCAGATGCTGACACTGAGGCCTGAACCATCATGTCTTGTTTCATTGACCAGTTTAATGCCCTCACAGCTGCCAACAGTCACCTTTATTGGTACTCACTATGCTTTAGCCACGTAAGCAGCCTAGGCGTCCTGATTTTCTTTATAAAACACACGTGGGTTTAATTATTCATTATTCAGTACCTACAATTCAGCAGTTGCTGGTTGAGTCTGGCTTCTGCAAATCTCCAATTTAGGTTTCTAGATTCAGCTGTTTTATCTATAAAACAGATAAATGTCTGCGATGACATATGTTTGAAAATTGCCCTCAGAAGTAGACCAGGCGCAGATGGATGTGGGTTCTGCTGTGGCTTTTGTTGTATGTTTGTTTTTCTTTATTTTGTTTTTGAGACCCGGGCTCCTATAGCCTCGGCTGACCAGGAACTCACTATCTAGGCAAGGATCCTCCTGCCTCCACCTCCACAGGCCTGGGATTACAGTTTAGTACTACCACGAGGTGCTGGGAGTTGGAGCCAAGGTTTCATGCATGCTAGGCGAGCCTCTTCAAACTGAGCTACCGACCTAGATTCTACTTTAAAAAAAAAAGCTTCATTACATTTATATGTTTATTATTTGTTGTGCTTATTGTGTAGAGGGGTGGTGCCCATGCCACGGTTTGAGTGTGAAGGTCAGAGAATAACTTTCAGGAGTCACTTCTGCCCAGCTACCATGTGGGTCCTGAAGATCTACCCCAAGTCATCAGATGGCCTGTGTGTGCTGGTTTTTGTGCGGGGGTGGTGGTGGTGTCTATGTGCTCTGTGTCGATATAAGTCAGAGAGTGACCTGCAATCTGGCTTTTTTGAAGCTGCCTGCTTCCGGAGATGTTGGATGCCATATTTGTATCAGTGTGACAAACTTACAACTTGCAGGCTCATCTGTTCAGGGAAACAGAGCAGTGCAGAGACCGGCTTCATTCCTGTCACTATTACTATGTTTGTGATAGCTCTGGAACAGCACAGCTTGGGTCTCATGACTTCCAGTCTGTTCTGTTTTGGAAAACAGGAAACCCCACTTCCACGATATTGGGAGACAGTCTTCTGCTGTCAGCCAAAAAAGCAGAACGGTTTGGTTTCTGAATATTAGGTTTGACTTTATAAAAACATCAGACACATAAATCTATTGTTTGCTTGCCTGAGCACTGACTTGCAGACAAGTTTGGGTTTGCTGCTTTGAGTCTTTACATAGGGAGAAGATAAGCCATCGCATGGTTCCAGAGGATCAGCCAAAGTCCAAAAGCAGATGGGTTTGAATCCTGCATTTGCTAGTCGTGTCAAGATAAGTAAGCAGAGAATGATGCAATGCAGTTGGCAGGGCACATTGGTGAGGCGCCAAGGGTTGTTTTGGTAGAGAAATGACTTAGCAAAATAAGTGGGAGGAGGAGGTGGTAGTGACATCCCACCTTCTGTGGGTCCCACAAGAGTCCATATCAAAACAAGCTTTATGAGCTCAGAGAAAAGCATGCTGGGATGGTACAGCTGCTTGGTTGTTGCTACTGTACAGCTAATGATATAGCTACACACCAAAATATCCTGGCTTTTGTTTTGTTTTGTTTTAAGACTGAATCCTGCTTTGTTACCCAGATTGACCTCAAGTTTTCTTGCCTCAGCCTCCCATGTAGCTGGGACTAAGGCATGTACCACTCACCTGGCCTCTGAAATACCTTTTTAAAAAAATATATTTTTATGTCTGTGAGTGGTTTGCTTGCATGTATGTAAACGCACCATGGCCTTCAGAGGCCAGAAGAGAACCCTTGGAACTGGAGTTCTTAGTCGCCATGTGGGTGCTGGGAACTGAACCAAGGTCCTCTTGCCATCTTTTAAAAATAGTGGTGATTATTTTCTTTTCCTTAAGTTGAATCATTCTCTTTTTTAAAAAAAATTTTGAGACAAGGTCTTATTTATTTAATTTAGTTTATTTATTTATTTTTAAAGGACAAGGTCTCATCTTAGCTCAGGCTGGCCTCAAACCAGCCAGAGATGACCGTGAACTTCTGATTCTCCTGCCTCCACTTCCACAGTGCTGGAATTACAGATGTACATCGCCATGCGCATTTTTATGCAATGATGGGAATCAAACCTAGGGTCTCCTGCACGCTAGACAAACACTCTACCAGCTGAGCTACACCCTCAGCCCCAAGTCAGTCTCCTTTAGAGCAATTGACAATTGGCTCTTTTTTGGTTTTGTAATGTTATGCTTATGCACCTGTTATTTTTGGCCTTTTTATTTAGAAATAAATATATATGGAATCAATCTATATATATATACTGATATATATCAGTACACATATGCATTTAAGAATATATTCTTTTTGGCACTGGAGAGAGACTATGGATGGTAGAACAATATTTTTCTATAAACCAAAGGAACTCAGCAGTTCAATTGTCAGCATGTCAGCAGATTCTGTGGAAGACTTCCTTTTCAGATTCCTACACAACTTTGCATTCCAGAAATCCTGGAAGCTTCAAAGCTCTGCTCTAGGACAAAGGCCTATGGCTTACCTTCCAGACTACCATTGCCATTATTTTTTCCCAAGCAGTTTGGTGGGAGGTGATGTTTTTGTTTCTGTCTTAGAATAGTCTTCTTAGAAACTTGGCTGCCATAAAGACTTGCCATTTATTTGTTCATTCATTCATTCATTCAGACAAGATCTTGCTATGTATCCTAGAGGAACCTCAAATTTGTGATCTTCCTATCTTAACACAAGTGTGTCACCACTCCCAGGAAAGACTTACTTTTAAAGCCTCTTAAACAAAGATACTGTAGGTCAGAAAGAATGGCCAATTCAGGAATAATAAGGGCAGCATTAGACGTTGTCACTTACTGAGCATGTACTAAATGCCAAACGCTGCATTGATATCTTTGTGTGTGTTATCTCATTTAATTACCTCAGGGACCCCGTGAGGTGGTGGGATGGCTATTCTGTTCCCTCCAGAAAGAAAAGTTGAAGTCTCAAGTCCTAGCTTGGACTGTGACTTTATTTGAAATAGTTTTTTTTTTTTTTACTTCAAGATGGGGTCATTAGAGTAAGTCTTAATTATGACTGATGTCTCTTACAAAAGGGAAATTTGGGCATAGTCACAGGCAGATGGAAAGTGGTATAAAAAAGACACAAATATCATGTGGAGATAGAGCATTGGTTTGATATGTCTGTAGCCAAGCAAAACCTAGGATCTCTGGAAGTTTCCTGTTTCTACAGGTTTTGGAGGGAAACCTGACTTCTGGTCTCACCAATGGGGAGACAATACATTACTGTTGTTTTAAGTCCCGAAGTTGCTGGCATGCTAAGGCTGTGGTACACTCCTATAGGTAGGTGCTGTGATGTTAGAGAGGTTGCATGAAGTCAGTGGGAGGAGGCAGACACTTTGTAGGGCCTAACACCTTGACCAATGGGACGAAAAAAACTGGGGAGAGAGATGGCCAGGGAGGCTCGGTAAAAACATGTTGGAGGCACATTGAAACCTAGTCAGCAAATCTGTTTATGGGCTATGGGTGGGGCCACTGGATGAGGGAGATAGATGTGTCCTCCAGGGTACTTAGTGAGTAAGGAGAGATGGAGACAGGAAAAGCAGCAGGCATCCTTGATGAGTGTCCAGCTTTTCTTACTAGAGTCTACGATGAACAAGTAGACAGGGCCATTGGAAGAAATTGCAGGATGCCCATCTCCTGCCAAACTAAGTTCAGCAACATCTGTGACTTTCCCTTCTTGCCCTACTGATTGTGATACTGAGCCTGTAGAATGCCTTACAGATGTTTTGAGCTGCATAAGCTTAGCCCCCCAAAGACGACCACACATCTTAGCCTTTTCTTCCCCATCTCAACCACAATTCAGAGCTGGGAGGGTGTGGGGAGAAAGACTTAGCTCAACACAGACAAAAAGGTGTCACTGGTGCTGGATTTCTGAAACTGACTTCTTGATTGGGCAGATAAACTAGTGTGGGGCAGGGTCTCTGGTTATAGATTTTGGTGTGGCTTTCTTGATTTCCAGAGAGTGAACTGGTAATAGTCACTGCTGATTGACTCACCCTACACAGCAACAGAGTCATCTGTTCCCTTTTTTTCCTCCTAGCTTTTTTTGTGATTTTTTTTTTTTTTTTTTTGACGAGGTATCCCTAGGCCCAGCCCACCTGGAACTCACTATGTAGATCAGGCTGGCCTCAATCTCGCAGAGATCCTCCAGCCTCTACCTCCCGAGGGCAGGTGTGTGACACCAAGCCCGGTGTTGTGATTAGTTTTTTTTTTTTTACCCCCAGTGCTGGGGACTGAACCCAGGGCCTTGGGCTTGTTTGGCAAGCACTCTACCACCAAGCTAAATCCCTAACCTCTGATGTTTTATGAGAACCATGTTAGTGAAGGAGTGATAGACGCTTCTAGATGGCAAAGTTCTCCTCTGTGTGAGTGTCCTCTTGGCCTGGTCTAAACTGTGCGTAGTGGGCAGGTGTCTTGCCTGCAGTACAGTGTTGGGGAGTTCAGAAATTACTCCTGACCAGAGTACTGATGGTTAGAGATAAACAGAACGGAAGAGGTGGAAAAAGGGAAACAGTTTACAGTATCTTTTATTCCCCCTTGATTCTATGCTAGACATTTTAATTAAAATTGCAGTCTGGTCTACATAGTGAATTCCAGGACAGCTGGGTCTACAGGGAGACCCTGTCTCAAAAAGACCAAAAAAAAAAAAAAAATTGAATGGGCCATCCATTCTAAAAATGATTTGGGTCCCAGAGTAGATTTATTTTAATCCCCACCATCACCAGAGTAAATGCATTTAGAGAAATGCCTTCATACAGTAATATAAAAGTGGGCAGTTAAGAAAATCAAGTTTCCTGGCTCATCTGTAGCCCATACTGTTAGGAGCACTTTGCTCCCCAAGGAACATTACAGTTGATGACTCTGGCCATTTCCAGCCCAGTGACTCAAGCCAAAACTTCTATCACTTCCCTTTGGAGACTATTACACAGCCCAGCACACTTCCCATTAACCGACTTCAGATTTTCAGAGGAAAAGAAAAGTTTTAAAGTTAACACTGAGAAGGATGGTGAGTCATTCTTCAAGAGGGAAAAAAAGGTCCCTCCAGAAGCTTGAAGAGATGACCCACACCTACCACCCTGTCCTTGCCAGTCATGTGATTACAGAAAGTCATTGGAGCCCGATGGGTGTCACGCACTTAGCCAAAGAACCACCATGGAAGAGTCCTTGATTTGGAATGTAGCAATGGATACTCGAGTGTGGGCATTGATGTGCTGAAGTTGCCTATCCTGAACCTACCGTTGACTGAATATTCAAGAACATGGAACTAGCTGTTGTTTGGGTTAGGGGGCAGGGAATTATGAAAGACTAAAAGTTCTTTCCCTCCCCTCCCTCCATCCCTGCCTCCCTCCCTCCCTCTCTCCTTCCCCCGTTCTTTTTTTTTTTTTTTCCCCACAGGCTCTCACTATATAGCTCTGGCTGACCTGGAACTCACTATGTAGACCAGCTGGTCTTGGAACTTAAGGAGATTAACCCACTTCTGCCTCCTGAGTGCTAGGACTAAAGGTGTGCACCACCACACTTGGCCCTCTTTTTTTTCTTTAAAAATTTGTTTATTTTTATTTTATGTGTATGAATGTTTTGCTTGCGTGTATGTAGGTACACCCATGTTGTGCAGTTCCCATGGAGGCCAAAAGAGGGTGTCGTTTCCCCTGGAACTAGAGTTATGAACAGTTGTTAGCTGCCATGTGGGTGCTGGGACCGAACCTGGATCCTCTGCAAGAGCAGCCAGTGCTCTTAACTGCTGAGCTAGCTTTCCAGCCATTCCCCCTTTTCTTTCTTAAGTGCGTCACAACATATAGAATAAAATTTTCTCTTATCTGCATACTCTTCATCTGCTATTTGTATCATGTGTTTGATATTAACAGCTTTCTGGAGGCTTTTTAAAAAATATTTATTATTTTAATTTTATATGTATGAGTGTATTTATTGTCTGCATATATGTGAGTGCACCTGTGTCATGCAGTGTCTTGGAGATCAGAAGAGGGCATCAGATTCCCCTGGAACTGGAGTTAAGGACGGTTCGTAGCTGCCATGTGGAGGCTTTTTTTTACCTGTTTGTGTTTTGTTGGATCAAACTCTCTAATCTTTTTATTTTTACTGAGGCATGTTGGGAGCAGGGCCCAGAGCTGTATAGAGCTGTACAGAGCTGTGAGGAGGGTAGCACTGTCGTCTTCATTCGTCCCCATCTCATGACTGTATTTTCCTTTAGGAAATTCCTGTGGTACATTCTCTACTTTCCTTAAACACCTCTTGGATCTTGCGCTTCCCTGCAGTAGTAGCTCATATCAGAGGTGTTTTAATGAAGGAAAGGTGGGACTGGAAAGATGGAGGCTACTTAGGAGGACAGGAGGTTTAAGAAAGACACTGTGGAGGAAGTTAATTATACAATCAAGCCTGAGAAAGACCTGGGTAGAAGCAGAGCAAGATGGAGCAGGGAGAGCTGCATTTACTGGTATCCGTTTGGACTTGCACGGGTGATGGTGGTATTTTGTGTCTGACTGGGATGTCTAGACCCCTGAGGATGAACTCAGGTGATTAGTGGTGGCCCTGAGCTGTTGTAGAAAGCAGTGGTTCCATGTGGACCCCCCCCCCCGGAACTTCCCCCTCACTCTAGTGGGTAGCCCATAATCTGATCTCTTCTGGGTATTTAGGATATCTTATATAGCTCTTTTTCTTTCTCCCCCTTTTCTTTATTGCATAGCTTCACTTTTAGAATGAGAGCATCACCCATAGCGTGCAGAGTGGCCCTGAGCTGTTGTAGAAAGCAGTGGTTCCATGTGGACCCCCCCCCCCGGAACTTCCCCCTCACTCTAGTGGGTAGCCCATAATCTGATCTCTTCTGGGTATTTAGGATATCTTATATAGCTCTTTTTCTTTCTCCCCCTTTTCTTTATTGCATAGCTTCACTTTTAGAATGAGAGCATCACCCATAGCATGCAGCACTGTGCAACCTCTGGAGGATGTCCTTTATAGTGAACTTCTGAACTAGATCGTGGAAGATGGGCAAAGGATAAGATGGCCCTTTATTTACTTGAGCTTATTTAGAAGGTGGATGCCATCTATTATTTTGAATTTCCACTTCAAGCTCATTGTAAAGGAGGACAGGATATAAATATACATTGTATAACCTATTTTGATACTGTCTTTTAAAATTGAGTACTTGCTCTGACTTTTTAAAATTATTTTTATTTTATGTGTATGAGTGTATTGCCTGCATCTGTGTAAGTACACCTGTGTCATGCCATGCCCTCAGAGGTCATAAAAGGGTGTCGGATCCCTTGGAACTGGAGTTACAGACAGTTGTTAGCCACCATGTAGGTGTTGAGAATTGAAGCCGGGTCCTCTGCTCTTAACTTGCTGAGCCATCTCTCTCCAGCCCCTTATTCTGGGTTTTTAAAAATTACATTTATTTATTGTGTGTGTGTGTGTCTCTGTGTGTGTTTGTGTCTGTGCATGTTTCTCATGGTGCACATGTAGAAGTCAGAGGGCAACTTGTGGAAGTTAGTTCTTTCCATCATGTGGGGTCCTGGATATCTAACTCGGGTCATCAGGCATTGGATGGTAGTCACCCTTACCAGCTGGCCCTCCATCTTGTTGGCCCTCCAACTTGCTAGCCCTTCACAGTGTCTTAAGTGCTAATTTATTAAGGTCTTTGAGGGTTGAGTGGCACAGTGGCTGGATTTCCGTACAGTGGCTAAAGATGGAGCTGAGGATGGATCAGACAATGAACAGAGAGAGGGAGAGAGGGAGGGAGGGAGGGAGGGAGGGAGGGAGAGAGAGAGAGAGAGAGAGAGAGAGAGAGAGAGAGAGAGAGAACTTTCAAGGCAGACAGATTGTCAACCTCAAAGGCACAAGGTGGGACTTAATTTGGTGAATTCTAGGGGTAAAACAAGGCCAAAATGATTATTGTTTAGTGAGTGTGAGAGATTTGAGACTGGGTCAGAGTGAGGCTGGGGCAAGAGGTATACGCTGTAGCTAGCCCATGACTGGAAACCGTGGGAAGCTTTAAAACAGTTGGTATTCTTGAAAGGTCACTAACAATGTTTAAGAATAATAATGTTTAAGTAGAGACCACTGCAAGTGAGAAGTGGCAGTAGCCTGGGCCAGGTTGGAGTCTGACTTAGAGAGAAGTAGACAAATGTGGAATTTGTTGGTCAGGTGGAGCCCCTAGGTTTGGGTGGGACACGAGTAAGATGGGAGTGGGGTTACTTAGTAAAGCAGAGAATTGAGGAAGACAGTGAGGTGTTTGGTCATGTAGGCAGATTGGCATCAAGGATAGAGATGGGGAATATACATCCAGTGCCATTAAACCAGTTTACAGTGAGATTTTAAAACTGCCAAGCACATTAGTCTTTTGTGACTATTGTCTTTCCTGTAAGAAACTGTGCTGGGAAGATTTCATTAGAATAGTCCTTTTGATTGTTTGTTTTTTGAGACAGAGTCTTCCTGTAGCCCCAGCTGGCCTGGAACTCTCTATGTATACCAGGCTGGCCTCAATCTCACAGAGATCCTCCTGCCTCTGCCTCTGGGATTAAAGGTGTTTGCTACTATGCCCAGCTGTCTATGTATCCCAGGCTGGTTTCAAAATTGTAGCAATCCTCCTGCCTCTGCTTCTTAGGTGCTGTCATGATGCCTGACTAGGTCCAGTCTTGAGCATGCTGCCCGTGTCCCTCCTACACAGACTTGGGATCAGTTCTGAACAGGTTAGGTGAGTGCCCTACCACTGAGCCACATTCCCAGCACTGTATAGACTAGTGAACCAGAAGCTCCCTTCTCCTGGGCAGCACTAAGAGCCCCAGGAGTCATGATGTCTTGTTAGCCAAGAGCAATGTGGTTTGTTGCCATAGAGTGGAGGGTGCTGGGCTTGGACCCATGCCAGTTACAGTGATGTGCATTTTTTTTCTGTACCACAGGGATGGAATTGAACCAGGCAGCATTTGAAACTCAGAGGCAGGAGGATTGCTGCAAGTTTGAGACCAACCAGAACTTCATAGTGAATTCCAGGCCACCCTATCTCAAACAAAACAAAACAGTCAGGGACCAAACTTAGCATTTGCTTTGGGTGGGACTGGGAGTAGATGAGATGGTGAGGATTGGTGCTATGTGTGCATTGCAGTGAGGTCTGGTACTTGCTGGGAGGGAAGGGATGCTGTGTATCTATGGAGGAAGAATGAGAAAAGATGATCTTACTGGTTCAGTCTGAGCTTTAAATATATCCAATGGCATCTGATCAAGTAGAAAAGACCTTCAGTCTTTCCCTTACCCCTTCCCATGAAATGTTATCATGCCACTTTTTAAAATAAGATTTATTTTCCCAAGAATCCTTTGCTCCTCCCAGGAAGCACAGTGAAGAGTGTTTCTATGGTCACCCTTGTCAGACATGGTCATTCAGATGGAGTCCCAGGGCTCACTGACTCCTATGAATGTACAGGGCTATTCTTAGCTGCTGGAGAAAGCCAGGACATCCCATCAGCTCTTGCAGCCATGGCAGACCCCACTTCATGGCTAGGACGATGCATTCCACAGCCCACAGCCCAGTAGGAAGAGTTTGCTTCTCCGCCAAGTAGATATCACTAATATAAATAACAACACAAGTGCAGTTTCCTGGTCTTAAAAATATGACCAGATAATTAAGTGAAGCTTTGTGTTTAAAAGTGCACTGAGGTGGGGATTATATTTGTATCATACTTAATTAAACACGTCATAAATCTCTGAGGGTGTTGGAGATGTAGCTGGTTTGGGAGAGTGCTTGCCTAACATGCATTCAGCCCTGGATTTGATCCCTAGCACCTCATTAACAGAGTATGGTGTTAACAGGAAGACCAGAAGTTCAAAATCATCCTCGGGCTACATAGAGTTCAAGGCCAGCCTGGGTTCATGAGACAGTGTCTGAAAAAAAAGTCTCTGATATCTCTGCCACTGTTCTTTGGAATAAAATTCGGGTGGAGCCAAGGCTTTCCTTAGAAAAGTAATTATCTAGCTTTTCTCCTCAGCAATTACGACTGGTTGAGATCATGGGGGCTTGGGAGGCGGGCCCTGCGCTCAGTGCTGTCTGTGGCTTATGTCCTTTACCTGACTTCAGCCCAGTGAGGTGAGATGTAGGTTTTGTTGCTATCATCCCATTTGACAGATCAGGCTGAATGAACTGGCATTAAAAACAGGAATTCAGCCTCCATAGCCAGTGCTGGCTTTTACTGCCCTGGGTACATAAATCTATTACAGCAACATTTCTGTCTCCTAAGAAGAGCTAAAAGCTACTGCCAGCCTGCAAATATGGTAGCAATTGTGATGGCTAGGTGCTAGCTTGCCATCCAACCTGGCAGGAGGAACATCTGGCAGCATCTGTCTACTCTTCTGCATCTGGTGAGGTGGGAGAATCTAAAGATGGACAGGGAAGTAGGTTTGGATGAGGGAGATACTTTTCTACGCTGATGTATAATGAAACACGCATTCCACCAGGCTCCATGGAACCTGAATTTATTAAGAAACTGTAGCAGAGATCAAAGTTGGTGCCTGGGACTTTGAGTGAAGAGAACAGGTTCATATCTCCTTGAGACAGGACTGGCCTTGGGACATCACTGGTCCTAAGGAAGTATCTAAAGGCAAGTGCAATCAGGGTGTAGGTTGGATGGGGCTGATGTGAGCAAAAGACAGATGCTTTAGTTACTGTCTATTTCTGTGATTAAATACTGACCAAAGCCAACTTGGGATGGAAAGGGTTTATTTTGCTTATAGCTTATAATCCATCATCAAGAGAAACCAAGGCAGGAACCTGGAGGCAGGAACTTATAAACACAGACCATGGAGAAATGTTGATTGCTGACTTGTTCCTCTGGCCTGTGCTCAGCCTGCTTTCTTATACAACCCAAGACTACCTGACCAGGGGTAGCACTGCCCATGGTGGACTGGACCCTCCCATATCACTCAACAATCAAGAAAATACCTCACAGACATACTCACAGGCCAGTCTGATAGAGACAGTTCCCCACTTGGGGCTCCCTCTTCCCATGTGTGTCAGGTTGGCTATTGAAGCCGTCCAGCACAAGGGATGGCTGGGGGAAAGACAGGCTCCTTTCCATTCATTCCCTTTTTCTCTTTTCCATGTTTTTGGGTAGTGGTCTTGATGTGCATGCATATTCTTATGTATGAGCCAAGAAGTGGCCTAGAAGGAAACTTCTTCATTTAACAAATTTATTGAGCATCTCTAAATGCCGGGCCTTCTGGAAAAGATACCAAGAGCCGTGAGGAACCCAGACCTAGGTACATTTTGGGCACTTTGACCTTAGGGTGGAAAATCACCTTAAGTGCTCTATGTCTTTTGGTACTTTTATTTATTTATTTAATTTTTATTTTTCCATGTAGCACAGCTTGGCCTTTAACTCAGTACATAGGCAAACCTTATAGTCAAGTTTATACAGTGCCTGGGGATCAAACCCAGGACCCTATACATACTGGGCAAGCATTCTACCAACTGAGCTACATCCTCAGCCATTTTGCTACTTATTTTAATTCCTCTTTCAAAAGCAGCCAGCTTTGGTGAGAACTTTGGTTCTGGCAGTTGTCTTCTGCTGGGTCTCACTGTACTTTTTGGACTTGTAAATTCTGGTTCTCTGAGCCATGGCTCAGCCCACTCCTTGGTTGTATTGCTGCCAAAAAAGTTTGAGCCAGAGGCCAGACTCATGTCTGCAAGACACAGAACAAAGAACAAAACACACAGCTCCTGTTTACATCCTCAGGTCTGGGGCCAACCCGTTTTTCTGGAGCAGTCAGGATTTCCTGAGGAAGCCTTCCTGGGGAGGGTGGGGTACAGTGACCAGGATGTGATGACACGCAGCCCCCTTCCCTAGAGCTGGCTGAGGCCAATCCTGGCTGTGTATCCAGGCCCACCATTTCCAACCTACATATTCCAAGGCTAATTTTCCTGCCCCGATGGGGCTGGGGAGTTGGTGAGTGCAGACCAGATTTCTGCTTCCAGCACTGGTCTCCCAGGATATGGTACCCCTTCAGAAGCTGCCAGAGTCTTGGGCAGGAGCTATGTCAGCATCTGAAGCCCAGATTTTCCCACAGGGCCTTGGGTGGGGTCACTCAGGGCTGCTGGGTCAGCCGAGAGTTCTGGCCTCAGGAAGAAATGATGGATCCGAGGATGTGACAATTTGTTTGTCCTGGCCAAGCACCCAAGCATGTGTTTCCTCATCTGTGGTCAAGTGGATTATTCAGCTGTGTACTGCATGCAGCTCAGGACACCAATTTTTATTTAAATATACAAGACAGAGGAGGGTATAGAGATGTTGCTAGGTTGACAGAGTGTTTGCCTAGCATTTGTGAAATCCTGAGTTTGATTCCAGCAGGGACATGGTAGTACACACCTGTAATCTTAGCATGGGTAGAGGCAGGAGAATCATGAGTTCAGGGCCATTCTCTGCCACATAGGGAGCTCAAGGCTAGCTTTGGGGTACACGAGCACTTGTTGTAAAACAAAATCATGGCAGGGAGAGACCTATCAATCTGTAGTTGTCAATTCTGCCCTTTCCTTGGTCAAACCAAACCAAACCATACAAAGCAATGAAAACAGAATAAGGACAGAATCCATTGCATTTCTAAGAAACAAGTAGACAGCGGTTTGTTATTCGATTGAAAGATGGTTGGCAAGATTTGGAATCCGGAGGAAATGTATTCAGAAGTTGTCCGTGGAAAGTTTTGAAATATTAGTCCCAACCCTCTAGTCCTTGAATTGTACCCTTGAGAACACACTAGGTAGAGATGTCTCCATCCTGGATTTTTCCTCTTCTTCCTGTTTCTCCACTATGCCACCTTGGTTTTCCTCTATGAAATTTCCTCTGTACTTTACAATTAGAATCTCATGTCTTTTCAGGAATACGTTCCAACCTCATAAAGTATCGCTAAATAAGGACTAAAACCAAAAATTCTGTTAAAAAATAACTGTTTCATTATGTTATACCTGTCTTTGCTTCACACCTTTATTTTGGTCGTCTTGAATGGTGCTGTGGAAACACCCATGTGACAGAGCTGTGCTTTTCAGTAATGTCTGGTCTTCCTTTCTCTCTGTGTCTCACCTTCTAAGGGGTTTGTTGCCACTAAGAGGGACAGAGAGAGAAGGCACTGATTTCACTGGGCTTATGTTTAGGAGAAAATGAAATAAAGTTGAAATTGACAGTCTCTTTTTAAAAATATTTATTTTATTTGTGCAGGTCACTCTGAGTATATGTGCACACGTGTGCATAGGTGTACAAGCCTGTGCTTACATGTAGGAGCCAGAAGAGGGTTTCAGATCCCTCACAGCTGGAGTTACAGGTGTTTGCAGGATGCCAGGGTTCTGGGATCTTAATGGGTACTGGAATCTGAACTCGGTCTTCATGATTGCACAGCAAACACTCATAAGCCCTGAGCCATCTCTCCAGTCTGACAATCTCTTTTTAGATATGTTCGGACTTGCTTCTATGGAAGACACGTTGTTCTCCTGCATTTTGGACCCAGAGTCATGCCAGGCCCCATTGCTGCTCTTGTCTTTAGGCAGGCAGGTGCAGAGCCAGGACAGCCCTCTTGGTTCATGGAGCTCAAAGCAACACTGGGAGCTGGGATCTTCCACTGAAGGCTCTGAATGACTCAGAAGGGCGGTGAAGTATCTGCTGCTCTTCGGAGGACAGTTAACCCTCATGGCCTGTGGAGAATCTTTGGTTCCTGCATTTGTGGCCTGACTTGAAGATCAAAAGGGCTTATTCTGGGATATTCTTTAGCAGAAACATTTACCCCATCCGTAGTTATTCATAGATTTTTGTCTCTAATTGCAATACAAAAAAATTATTCAGTTATTCATGTAGGTAATTTATGACCCGAATACACAGAGTATCTGGAAATAATCCTCATTCATTTTTGCACAGTGAAATAGTACACTTAATTCTTTCCTTGTTTGAACTGCAGTTGCAGAAGGAAGCACACCATCTCCCCACCGTCTATCCAGAACCAGCATGTGCTAGCCTGCCTCTGCTGCGTACAGTACGCTCCTTCACTTTGAGACTCACAGATGAGAGCAGAGTCTATGGAATGATATAGTTTACCTTTGGTTGCAGCTATTTTGCAATATTATGCTTATTGTGTTTAACTTTCTCACATGTATAAAACCAATAAACTATATAAACATAAAAGTGCTGAGTGTTAGAACTGACACCTCTCAGGGGTTTGTTTTTAATAAGCTTATGTAATTAGCACTTTGAACTATATTCCATTTGTTTCTTTTGAAACCATACAAATAGGACAGGGTGATGCACAAACCAAGGCACCAGCAGAGTTAATACTGGTGTTTTAAGTTATAATGAAGACATTTATGTTGCAGAAATTAAAACTTGCAAGTTACTTTTAAGTCTGAGGGCTGAAGAGTCAATATGTTACTTAAAGGAAAGTTAAGACATGAAGCAACGTATAAATTATTCATATTTCATTTGCCCCAGGCCTAGCCTGATACATTAGTGATTGATCATTCTCTTTTTATCCCGTGTTGTTCCCTCCCTCCCTCCCTTCTTTCCCTGTACTTACATTGAGAATCTGCTAAGCATTACCCTTAGCATGTAATAAAACTCAGAAAAACATTTGCTGATCAGAATTGAACACTTTAGCTGGGGAAGGGAAAGGAAGCAAAAAATTATATAAACTGGCAGTAAACAGTTTTGATGGAGAAAGAGGAAAGAAGAATTGTAAGGCTAAAGAATAAGGCTAAAGACTATGTGTACAGGGGAGGGAGATTGCAACTGAGTAATTAATTAATCAATAGATAGATAGGGTCTCATGTATCCCAAACTAGCTTTGAAAGGCAGCTGTGCTCACCACTACACCACTAAGGCACACCCAAGCTGGCTTTGATCTCCATACTCTGGATCCTCTTGCCTCTACCTCTCCAGTACTGGGACTACAGGTATGTGCTATGCTGCCTGGTTTATGCGGTTCTGAGGACTGATCCAAGGGCTTTGTGGATACTAAGCAAGCACTCTGTCAACTGAGCTACATCTACAACCTAGTGAGCCTCACAGCGTTATCTGAGGAACACCTTTAAGTGAGGAAGAGTAACAAGAACAGTGTAGACAGAGAGGGGGATGGTGATGGGCCTAGATGAGGCTGTGTAGGCTTGGTGTGTTGGAGGTCAGACAGCCAGTGTGGTTTAGGACAGTGAGCTCTGAGAGAGGCCAGGGATGAGACAGGAGCAAGGCAGGGCATCCAGAAAAGTGTTGCCCCTTTTAGTTTTAGATCATCACAGAGACTTGGCCTTTACTTAGAATGAGAGAGAGACTTTGGGAAGGAGTCTACCAGCAGGACGTGGTCTGGTAGGTTCTAATAGGGTCTTTCTAACTGCTGTGTTCAGAGGGCTTTAACAACCTGGTATAAAATGCAGTCATTGAAGTGCTACTTTGTGAATGGAAAAACTGTCCAACTTGACAGAATCAGATTTTTCTTAAAGAAACTA
>NW_008341187.1:584346-593594 GCF_000622305.1 Nannospalax galili | reverse complement strand
AAATATTTGTCTATCCACATTATAGAGAAGAAAGTGAAACTGCCCCCCCCCTTTTATAGGACCATTGGGAAGGATAAAGCAGTTGGGTAGGAGGTGGGCGTGCCTTAGCTAGTTTATTTCCTGTATGAGATCACTTCATTGCAAATCCTAGAACGTGAACAAGAAGGTGGGGGTGTGGGAGCAAGCACTGGCCAGTATAGCTGGTCCCCAGGATTTGGCTAGTGAGTTGATATAAGTGTTCATACTTAGTTAAACCAATTGTTCTTTCAAAAAAGTGTGCCATTGATACTTCAACAGTACCTGTGACAAAAAGCCTGTGGTGGATGAAGTAAACTCCCAGCTCAGGAGCAAATTGAGGAAATCCTCAAGTTTTCATCCTCTCAGTAAGTGGTTTGGTAAACAGATAACAAATTGCTATTGTTGATGATGTTGCTGCTCTTGTTATTGGAAGCCCAAAATGACCATCAAGTTAACAGTGTAGAACTTGGTAGAAAGCAAATACTCCTCAGGCTCAGCTTCTAAGATGCTTTTAATCTAAGTGTGAGAACAAATCCACGTGCTTCCCATGCCTTTTCAGAGCACTTCTGCATTATATTCTCGGCAAGAGAAAATATCTTTTATGATGAAAATTGAGATCCTTTTAAGAGGAAATGATGTGGTTCTTGAAAAACTTTTATCTCCCAAGAAACTGAAAAGAAAGTCTCACAATCCTGTCATCTGGAGAAGTTCATAGAGTTGTACGGGTAGAGGGACAGATAGCTGCTGATAGAGATAGCCTCATATGTAAGAGTTATTTGTGGGGTAGCAGTTCTCTAAGTCTGATTTCCTATAAATTAAGGGTCAGAAAGGTATATAGGGCAGAACTGACACATTTCCCCATCCCTGATATATGTTGGAGCTGGAATCCCTAAACAGAATTCTTAGTTCATAAGAGCTGGCATAGGCTTGAATTGGCATTATTAGCAAGTTCTAGAAGCTGGTCATGAAGGACATCAGGGAGGCTTAGGTGTGTAAGGAGGAGGTGCTTGGGGATTACTGGGTGTCTTTCCAGGTAGTTGAGAGGATTACTTTGTTCTTGACTTTGGAAAGATGCCACTCAGTTGGCATCTTGTGAATGAAGGGCTCTAGAAAGGTTGCCAGCAAATAGGGGCAGTAGCTTTCCCTTTGACCTCGGCCTGGGCCTGTCTTTCTGCTCATTGCTCTGGGATCTGGCATGTTTCTGAGGCCCCAGCATTGCAGTTGTGTTTGTTGTTTTTCCACATCTGGACCGATGGCTTTCCAGCTGTGCCTTCCCACCTGCCTGATAGAAATGGAATGCCAGAGATCAGCCAGAGAAGCTTCTGGTGTTATTTAGGTTTTCCACATAGTCTTTGTTTCAAAACTTTGAGTGCTTTTGAATATTGGAATCCGAAATGTAAAGACTTGAGTGACCTTAGTTAACCCTCCAACACCAGGGAACTTTTCTCTTAATCATTATGATGTTAGAAACTGCTTTGGGAATTAGGCATAGTGGTATATACCTGCATTCCCAGTGCTTGGGAGGCACTGGGTGTGATGGTGCGTGACTGTAATCACAGCATTTGGGAGGCTGTGGCAGTGTTCAAGAACAGCCTATGCTACAGTAGTAGTTCCAGGGCATCATCTTCTATGTACAGGGGGACCTTGCCTCAAAGAAAGAAAATAAAAAGAAAGGAAGGGAGGGAGGGAGGGAGGGAAGGAGGAAGGAAAGAACAGAGGAAAGGAGGGAGGGAGGGAGGGAAGGAAGGAGCGAGGCAGGAAGGAAAGCGAGCATGTGTTTTGGATTACACCAAAACCTGTGACCCTCAGCATGTTGAGAATTACCAGCATTTAGTGGAAATATTTAAAAATAGTTACTGTACTGATTTAAGAGGCCTGATTTCTTGTTTTCTGAGACAAGTCACTCTAACCCTTTTGACCTTCAGTTTAAAATAAAGTCATCAAATGAGATCATATTTAAGGTTCTTCCTGTATTGAAATTCTAGGTGTCTCAGTATGCACTGAACTGGAATCCTGTGACTGGCCATGCTCTATCAAACAATAGGGTGGTTTGCCTTCCTGTTGGGGATGGATGACCTCGTGAGTGCTCTCTGAGTGTCAGCCGCCCCGCTAAGGGTTTATATGACATGTATGTTATCTAATCACATCACAACCATGGGCTACCAGTGTTACCATTTTGTAGAGGAGAGAAGACACATACATAAACATCTTACCCTGGGTCACCAGCTATTAATTGGCAGAATGGAGATCAGTTGTAAGGCCACATAATCCCTGACTGATGTCCTCGGCCACTGCATATTCCACACGTACCTTATACCACATAGATTTTCTTTCCCCAATTGAGCAGCTATCTTTGGTGAGAGGACTGACACTCCAGTGGACTCTGTCCTCACTGTTGGAAGCTACAGGCTCTTCTGTGACAGAGGTGGGAAGGGATCCTCTGTTAGGGACCACAGAGCAGACCCCTGGGTGGTGGCTCTCCTGGGGTCACTTATGTGATGAATGCTGGGGTCAGCAGCATGGATGCTTTCATAACTGAACAGAAACAAAACATCTGGACAAGGACCGGATGAGCTTCCTGGATTGGTTCCCCATTTTTTTAGCAGGGGTTTTCTAGCTGGTGAGGAAAGGTGCTGTCATTTCATAGGTCCCGGCTGAGTGTGCTTTCTTAAGAGATTCTTATGTGTTAAGATCAGTGTCACTACCTTCAAAATTCATGTGATTTGGTTGTCACCAAAGCATGTAGGAGGAGCTTAATATCTATTTCAAGCAAAGTGCTTGCACGTCATCTCTCAGCTTAGATAGCCATGCATGGTCATTGATTCATGAAGAAGCTCCAAACCTGTGTCCCCTTGTCCCTGTGCCTGCTGCACCTCTCCTGTTCCTGCCTCACCTCTGCTGTCTGAGGTTCTAGCTGCCTAAGGTAGCTTTTCCTCTTGGAGCAGGTTGGGCATCTCCTGATACACAATTAGAATTGTGCCCTCTGCCAGGAACGACACTTCCTATTCCCACAGTTTTTCATTTACCACAGTTTCTGGTGATATAGTTTCTGTTTCGTTGTCTCACTCAAGAGACTTGTATTGTGGGTCTAAAGTCAGTAGGAACAGGGATTGACTAAAAGCTTACCACTGTATGTTAAAATCCTGGTTTAGGGCCAGTAGGATGGCTCAGAAGGGAAAGGTATTTGCTGCCAAGCCTGATAACCTGAGTTCCATCCCCTAGACCCAGATGGTAGAAAGAGAGAACTGACTCCCACAGGTTGTCCTCTGACCTACATATGTACCCTGTGATTGGTGCACACCTACACACATGCACACTCACATAAATAAATTAATATAAAATGCTGGTTTAGTTGGAAGTCTCCCAGTTCATGGTCACTGAATGAACTCTGTAGCACTCTTAGGAAGGGCATAGTATTCCATTGCTCTTCATTCATCCATACATGTATTTGATAAGATATTTCTTATGTAATTACTTAAATATTAGGTAGTGCCATGGAGTTAGGTACTAAGGGAACAAAAGTGAATGATTCCTAGCTGAAGGCTTCAAAATCGCTGTGATGTCTCCTGGTGATAACAAATACAGCAACAAATATAAAAGACTCTTCGTAGTAGAAATTTCATAGGCATGGAAAAGCAGGGAGACACTGTCACAGAACTGCCATGTTCTGCCACTGAAATTTTCAGTCATGGCTGACTTTTTTTCCTCTTCACTTCACTGGCTCTTCTGACGCCATTATTTCTAGGCAGATCAGAATTATCGTGTCAGGCCATTTCTGTGTGTCATGGGGAATGAGTCTTGCAGGAGCTCAACCACCATGGAGACCATATAAGTGTTACTTGTTAGTTCTTAAGCATGTGGGGTCTTGGCAACAGCATCACAAAGCAATTTAATCAACCGGAGTTACAAGTGTGGCTCCTGCTGTGGGTCAGGTTTGATGGAGTTGGCTAGACTGCTGAGTCTCACCATTTGTTCTAAGGAAGGTTAAGGGCAGCCTGACTCCAGGAAGGGAATCACACCTCTTGGTGCTTTGTTTATGCCAAAGCAGAATATAATTTTTTAAAACAGCAAACAGTTTGTGTATTGTATAGTGTTAAAGAATGTTGTCAGAAATTTCATGATTAACATACTCATGTCCAAAATTCTGTAAGTATCATAGACCAATTTTTCCAGTCAGACTTTGGTTGGTTATGTACTTAATGAAAATGCCTACATTCTCAGGTTTGGTGCCAAAGGCAGCCTGAGAAAAGTGTGATTCACTCTCATCAAAATCTGTGAATCTGGTCTAAAATTGTGACTTCATTCCCACCCAACTAACTGCTGTTCTTTCCAGATCTGTGATTCTATTAGGCTCAGGGCAGTTTAGAAATGGAAAATTAGTTCAGTCTAAAATTGCCATCTGCCAAATCCCAGTGTACATTGGGGTCTGAATCTGTACACGTACTTTTAAAAAGCAGATTATCAGTGTCCCCATTCTCTCTCTACATTGTCACTGATACCCAATAGATTGGATCTTTCAGAGATTTTAATTCCAAAGAGACTTTATGTTCAATGCGTACAGCTTGGTAAATCCCTTTAACACATTCCCATGACTTAACCATACAAACACATAAAAGTAAACTAAAGGATGCACTTTGCTCTTCTGTCTAGCAATACTAAATATTTGTGATTCTTGGTTTTTATATTGTATTCCTAACACCTACTGCAGCATCTGGAATGTAGTAAGCGTTCAGTGACTATTATGTGAATTAATGAAATATTCTTTAAACAGTTGATTATTGCAGAGCAAAATAGCAGGAAAATTATAGCCATCTTTATCATAATTGATATCAATGTGACATACAGAGGTGTCAGTGAAAATGGGATCCTTCTTTTTCCTCCTCCTCCTCTTCTTCATCCTCCTCCTCCTCCTCCATTAGTGCTAGGGTTTGAACTCAAGGCCTCATGCATTCCAGGCAAGCCACTCTTTAATAAACCATACCCCTAGTCAATGGAACTCTTTTCTTTTCTTTTCCTTTCTTCTTTTTCTTTTCTTTCATTTTTCTTTTAGACATGATCTCATGTAGCCCAGGCTTGCTCTAGCTTACTATATAGGCAAGGATGACCTTGACCTCCTGATCTTTCTCCTTCTACACCACAAGGGCCAGGATAGTCTTTTCACCCCCTTTATTCTAGTTTCTTTTCCTGGTCAGTGAACTGAATTTGTTTAGACCATATTTTAAAATTCCTTCCCACCAGGTACATAGAGATTACTAGTTCATCCATAAAATCTTGGTGATATTGTTACTAGAAATCTCAAGCCTTTTTTAGATCCTTGGGTCAAGAAGACTGTACTGGGCTATGGAGGGAGATGAGCGACAGAGAAAAGAAGCACCTGGACTTTTTACTTCACCATTTGTAGATGAAGCTTCCCCAGGGAGCAGGGAACTGAAGAAGAGAAGGATCTGGGTAGAACCCTGGGTTCACTGGCAGAGAGGAGGGGTTGCAGGAGACCCACAAGTAGTGAGTTCTGAGACAAAGAATTCGGGAGAGCCCTGCAGCCTGCGAGGTAAACTCATCAGTGACTTTCAAATTTCTGTTACAGATTTCCTGGAAGGAATATGTTTACATTGCAGTGGAGGACAGTCATGCATTTTCAGTCAGCCCTTTGTATCTGAAGAGTTCTTATTCAGGATTTGAAAATATTTGGGCAAAAATTCATTTGTGTATAAACCTTTTTCTTGCTTGAATTTCCTGAATAGCACAATAGAACAACTATTTATATAGGATTTATAATATAGTAGGTGTTATGTATTATAAGACATCTAGAAATGATTCAGAATATGCAGAAGCATATGTGTAGGTTATATGCAAATACTGTGCCATCTGGATTTCGGAAGCCACAGGGTGGAGGTAGGGGTGGGAGTCTTGGAACCAGTCTCCTGTGGATACCAATGATGACTGTGTATGTAACTGACACAGACACTGCAGGATACAACAGTCTTACCTCAGGAGACATGCAGCAACATTTTTCATTCTGTTCTGTGCATACTAGGCTGTGCCAAGTCAATTAAATAAATTTTGATCTTAAATATCTAAATTTATGTTCATGCCCAGTGATGGCTGATCCTGTGTTCACCCTTCCCCGTGTGGCCAAGGTTAGTGATGACCACCAGAGATGGTTGGTGTGAGATTTTAAAGTTGGAAGTGAATTAGCCATAGGCTTGTTTTACATTCTGAGGAAAGTCAGGTTTATGGTTGCATTTTCATGATGTCCCTGATCTGTTGGCCTGATTTGCTAGCATGAGGCAACACGCCCAGATTCTAACCAACACTAGAACCCTCTGGTCCTCCTATATCTTATCTGAATCACCTTGAAGAACTCTGGCTTGTCCTGTAAGTCTCTGGCATGCAGGTTGATGATGAGAAACAAATGTGTGTCTTGATGGTCTGTATTTGGTCCCTGCTCTCCTTGACACTCTGCCTCCCTTGTGAGTGCCAGCCTGGCTGAGTTAGAGTGACATGGTAGTCATCGTTGGTTGCAGGTAGCAGCAGTCAATGTTCTGTATTCATCAATCAGCTCTGTGCAACCCATCTAACCTTGACCTGCAGTTCTGAATGGGTCCTGATTGCAGTTGCTTATCTTTTTGAAAAAGGAAAGAACTTAGAACTTTTTACTTAGACTTTTTTTATGCCACTTAAAATGCCAATTTATTGTGTATTTTGTTTTTATCATTGTTTTGTGATGCTGGGATGGAACCCAGGGTCTCCGGCATGCTAAACACTACCACTGAGCTATTCTCCTAACCCCTTTGTGTGTATTTTTATGCAAATAATTATACTTAATACATTGGATTGATATTAGTAGGTGCTTGTGAGTAGATATGATACATATTCATAAACAAATTATACATTTATTGAATAGGTGCTATGCCCCCATTTCCCCCTCTAATTTTTTCCCCCAGATTATATGAAGACTGCACTGGGAGCTGGGAGTTGAGGAAGGAACAAGTAGTGCATCCTGTCTTCTGTGGGAATTCACTCTTCAGGAGCAGATTTGTGTTAACTGGGACACACCTAAACACAATACTGGGGCCTCATTTGCCAAAGTGAGAATTACTTATATAGACTCTGGCAAGTTCTGGGTGTTTTGGAGAGGGGAATGGAAGGCATGAAGTCAACCCTCTTCCAGCTACCTGCCCTGTGGGAGCACCCACTCCCAGAACCCTCCCACCCATCAGCATGACCTCATAGGTCTCCATAGTGTGTATTTATAGTTATGTGTTATTTTTTTTTTCCCCAAGCCATGTTCCAGTTCAAACCATCTGTGGAAATTGTGGAAATGATGCCATAGAGGTCAGTTATTTGAGATCAATTATTCTATAGTCAGAGAATTTCTCTAATATTGCATGGCAGGATGGGATGGGACAGAACTAATTTGAGCAGTGTCTTTGCACAGATTCAGTGAGACTGAGCATAGAAACCAGAATTAAAGTCTTTTTTATTCTTGTAGCAGTTTCACCTGAAAGGCTGCCGAAAATGTTTATCACCTCAAAATCTTTAAGAAAGCTAATTAAGAATGAAAACACATTGCAAAGTTATTTAGGAAATCAGCTAGGCTTCGTTGGAGTGTGGTGATTTTTTAATGAATTCGGCTTGTCGGGTGTGTGCCTATACACACACGTACTCATACATTCACACATATCTCCATCTCTCTAAAGAGCTACCAGGAGCAATATACATAAAACATATAGTTTATATTCCATAAAACAAGCCATGAAGGTACTTACAAGAACAAAAAAGGAAGGGCTGGAGAGATGGCTCAGAGGATGAGAGCACTGGATGCTCTTTCAGAGGACCTGGGTTTGGTTCCCAGCACTCACATGGCAGTGAACAACCATCTATAACTCTAGTTACAGGGGATCTGACACCCTCTCCTGATTTCTGTGGGCATTGCATGATATGGGTGCACTTACATGCATGCATGCAAAACACTCATACACATAAAATAAAAATAATAAAAAAATTTTAAAAAAAGAACAGAAAAGGAGAAAACAGTGTAGAGTCAGGAATCCATTTTCTTTTCTTTCCCCTAGCTCTTGAGGTGTTCCAACAAAACTCCTTGGGGCTCCCATGGGGCTCTTGTTTTTATAGAGACATAAGAAATAAGAATACCATAAGTTCATTTACATTCATTTGCATAGACTCTACATAGGCTCTATTGCATTGTATCTCCTGGTGCATGTTCAGACCTTTTTTCCTCCCCCCACCCAACTTAAATCTGTCAAGATATTCTAAGCCATAAGAGACATCTGGGGAAACAAGAGCAAAAATAGCAAAAGTAAACCCGTACACATGACTTGTGTTTTCCTAGTACCTTCAGTTTTTACATTTTCCAGAGACAGAAGTTCATTGGGATAAATCTGAGAAATACTGTTAAAATAGCTGCTGAGAAAACAAAGCTGTTCCCCTGCCTTACCCTGCCACCCCCTGAATTGCAACAGCAGTCCATCCAGTCTGAACTGTTTGTTCAGAGTGCTTTGTCCCTGTGCTTTAATGCCGACTCTGTGGAGGAGGAGTGCCGGTACAAGCGCACTTCGTAGCTTCAGGAGAGGGCTACAGCTTGGCTTCCACTGAGCTGACCCTGCTAGTGACTCACAGGTTTCATTCACACATACCCAGCGTGGGTGATGGGTTCTATATTACTTCTGTAATTCAGAGAGAACTTGAATTTGCCTGTATTTTTTTTCTTGTTTATGAAGACAGAATGGAAAGAAATTTCTTATAGGAAGAGAATGTGACTCAAACTTTCACAATCTACTCAAAAGTCTTTTAAGGAAGTAAAGTTTTCTTCTCTTCCCAAACTCAGGATCTATACTGTGTTAGCATAATTCATGAGAACCAAAATAAATAAATTGAATGGAAAAAATAAGGAATTGAAAGAGATTAGGCAAGTAATAAACTCTAGACCAGAAACTGAATATCTTTAATTTTAAAGATTTGTTTATTTATAATTATGTGTGTGTATATGTGTGTGTGTGTATGTGTGTGTGTGTGTGTGTGTGTGTGTGTGTGTGTGTATGTGCCTGTATGTGAGTATATGCACATGAGTGCAGGTGTCTGCAGAAAGCAGAGGCATCTGATCCCCTGGAGTTTCAGGCAGTTGTAAGTCTCTTGACTGGGTGGGTGTTAGGAACAGAACTCCAGTCCTCCACACGAGCAGTACATGCTCTTAACCTCTAAGCCGTTTC
>NW_008341187.1:562261-583561 GCF_000622305.1 Nannospalax galili | reverse complement strand
GTACCTCCTTGGCTCCATTTGATTGGGACATAAAAGATAGTTTTGTGGGGATGGCAGACAAGACCTACTTTTAAAACACACATTCTTTTTAAAGTCTTTTGCCATTTCGGCATTTAAATCATCCAGACACATGAAAGTGGTAATTATGGGGACTTGCTGCACATCTGGAAAGTGATTTGGGTGCACGTAAAGGCAGCTGTGCCACCCTGCTTTAAATTATTACCCATAGAGAAACAAGTGAGGAATGGCCCTGTTGCCATATTGAAGGTGTGAAATATTGACTGGCTGTGGCCTGATTGGAGCCAAACAGCTGCTGGCTTCCTCAGGAGCACAGACCTGTCTTTTAGGCCTCCGCACTATCTTTTGCCATTTCGGCATTTAAATCATCCAGACACATGAAAGTGGTAATTATGGGGACTTGCTGCACATCTGGAAAGTGATTTGGGTGCACGTAAAGGCAGCTGTGCCACCCTGCTTTAAATTATTACGCATAGAGAAACAAGTGAGGAATGGCCCTGTTGCCATATTGAAGGTATGAAATATTGACTGGCTGTGGCCTGATTGGAGCCGAACAGCTGCTGGCTTCCTCAGGAGCACAGACCTGTCTTTTAGGCCTCCGCACTACTCAAGGAGTTTTGAGTGATGGAGAATGGAGCTGAAGATTCAACTTTTGTGCTAGTAAGAAAAGCTGATCAGTACTTTGGAAGCTTTATAATTGGAGAGCTAAGGTTGAGGTCGTCCTTAGGATGTATGAGAGAGGAGGGAAGACATAGTTTGAGTTCAGTTATATAAATAGATTTTTAATGTTTTTGGTGACCTGGATTAGTCCAAGAAAATAGTCATAACAGGTTATTTAATTCAGAAATGGGGAAAGCTGGTCATATGGTTTTTTTTTAGTTATTTTTTGTTTCCTTAAATTATTTTTTTATTTTTATTTTATGTGTATGAGTGTATTTCCTGCATGTATGTAAGTGTACCCCTGTCATGCAATGCCCATGGAGTTCAGAAGGGGGCATCTAATTCCCCTAGAACTGGAGTTATGGATGGGTCAGCTGGCATGTGGGTGCTGGGAATCGAACCTGGGTCCTCTCCAAGAGCTACCAGTGCTCTTAACCACTGAGCCATCTCTCCAGCCCCTGTTTTTTAGACAGGGTCTCATGTATCCCAGGCTAGGGCTGTAGCTGAGGGTGACCTTGAGTTTCTGATCCTCCTGCCCCCCACCTCCTGAGTGCTGAGATTATAGTCATTACACCTATTTATGTGGTGCTGGAATCAAACCTAGGCTTTAGAAAGCATGCTAGGCAAGCTGAGCTACATTCACCACCAAACGGTGGTCATTTTTTAGAGAAGCTGGAAATCTAGTTGGAACACTTCTGTGTAGGGGAATGATTGATTTCCATTCAAGAACAGCAGGCAAGGCAAGGTATGAGATATACAGCACCTTCAACAAGCTTGAGTCTTAGAAATGGGAATAGTATATTTGGCCTAAGGTGGCAAATGGGTTGTTTCCATGATGGATGAAGGCAGAAGTTTATGGATGGGGATAGCAGTACATTGTGGAGAGACTCAGAAACCTCCAGGAGCCCAGGATCCTCTAGGGGGTTGTTGTTTTGGGAATCAGGGATCTGACACATCCAAGTGATTTCTCAGGCAGTGCCTAGGCTGTCTTCTTAGACAGGCTGACTGACTTATAGACAGAGAATGACTTTTGCCCAGACATGTTCAAATGTCCACAGATCTTGCTTGCCTTCCTCCCTTTCCCTCAATGAATACTAGGAGCTCTGAGGCATCTCAAAAGCAGAGCATGTTAGTGATGGGAAAGGAAGGAATGTTTCTAGAAAATCATTTCTTTCAGTTTCTATTTCTCCCCTTAGTTCCTAAATTCAAGGGATGCAGAAGAGGCAAAAACTGTCATTGGTTGTGGCTCAGACCTCCCCTCTGGGGCTTAGGTCTGTAGCAAAAAAGCTTTGGGAGAAATCTAACCAGCTCTACTGCCTATAAATCTACTTTGCAGCAAGAGACCTGTTGCTAAGGGCAATGCAACAACATTAATAACCAAAGGGACTGGGAATCAGTCTGGAATGTGGATAATTGGGTATGAATTTTATGTCATCTATAAGTGTGGTTTCCGTGTTCCATGTTCTTTCCTGACTGTCCCGGTAAAGTCACTTATTCACACTGAAGGGAGGACATGTGGGAGATAAAGGAGCAGGATACAGGAGATACAGGAGAAAGGAGAAGACGTGATAGAAGACACACAGAGCTCGAACGCACACAGCATTGTGATCATCCTCAGTGTTTAGACACATACTGAGTAATCCACTCACCTAAAGGAAAATGCAGTATGATTGTCATCTTGTAGTGAATGTTAGAGCAAGGTAGGTGTTGCACATTTGCTGTGTGTGAGGCAGTCTGCGTGTCACATAGTTGCTACTCCATTCCTGCTTACTGTATGGTGGGTGCTGTTGTTAACCTGGTGTCACCAAGAGGTCGAGAAATGAGCTCCACACCACAGCAGGGATGGGCGTAAACTTATAGTACTACCAGGGAAATTGCCTCTGTGAAAAGACAAGTGACATGTTTACTTGTTTATTTAAGCCAACTTAGTGATGCATGCAGTTTTGCCTGTACTTGGAGTGTCTAGTGAATAATAAATGTAATGAATAATATGAATATTAATGACTAGTGAATCCTAGCAAACACAAATGACTAATGAATAAGGCTTTCTACTTTTCTGGCAGTCTGCTATGAGGGGATGCAGTGTGGCCCGGACACAGCTTACTCCCATGGAGTCTGGAGCTGGGAGGAAGAGTGACATCTAAGTCTTGCATAAGCTTTGTGTTACTCACCTGTTATGCACAGTGACTCTACTAAAGGCACTTGCTTCCCTGGGTGTCTTCTCTCAGCCCTATTAGGTAGATACAGGTGAATTACTGTGGCTTTGGTCCCAGTAGGCCCAAAAGGAGACCAGATCTCTTTCCTTATTAGTCCTAGGACTAGAAGCAGCCTCTCATGTTCTCTGAGCTACTTTACCCATAAATATAATGAGGAAAAGAGCTACTTCCATTTCACAGGACTGTCCTAGGCATTCTATGTCACAAGTAAAATCTAGCCTGGCCCATGTCTACCTGGTAGTAAATACCAGCCATTGTTACTACAAATGCTGGGCAGTAGTGGATGGCTGTGGGTCTTTGCCAAGGTAGACTGACTTGACAATCTCGCTTTCTTTTCTGTCTCTTTCTCCCCTCAGGATGGTTCCCTGGGAAACATTGATGATCTGGCACAACAGTATGCAGATTATTACAATACCTGTTTCTCTGATGTGTGTGAGAGGATGGAGGAACTTCGGAAACGGCGTGTTTCTCAGGACCTGGATGTGGTGAGTGGGGGCTGCTGGGAGAAGGGTACAGCTGAGCAGGGTTGTCCCACTGATGTGCCTGGTCCTCTAGCTGTGCCTGGAGCTTCTGTCTGTAGGCTGCTGGCTAGTGTATGTGAAAAACCAGGTGTCCCAAAGCCCAACCCTGTTCTGAGTATTGATTGGGGGCAATATGACTAAACATTTGTAGTCATTAAAGGGCTAGATTTAAAAATTTATTAATTCTTTGAGAATTTCATACAACATACTTTGATTATATCTACCCCCTACGCCTCCCCTTAACTCTCTCCAGATCCATCTCCACTTCCCCATACCCCCTTAACTTCATGTCTCCTTTTTTATATAACCATTGAGTCTAGTTTGTGTTGCCCATATACTCCTGGGGGGTGCCATCCACCAGAGCATGATCTACCTACCAAGGGTCATACCTGAAAGAAAACTGACTCTGCCTCCCCCAGAAACCATCAACTCTCCCTGGCTTCTCTATTAGGGATGGTGGCTTTTGAGCCACTTCATCCCTTCATGCTAGAATGTTGACCAGCTTGATCTTGTGCAGGTCTTGTGGGGACAACCACAGCTGCTGTGAGTTCATGGGCATAGTGATCCTGTCATGTCCACAAGATATTTTTGCTCTGATTCTCCCTGGCCTCTGGCTCTTATAATCTTTCTGCCCACTGTTCTACAATGCCCCCTAAGCCCTCTGTGTGTGTGTGTGTGTGTGTGTGACCGATGTCCCATTTGTGTATGAGCACTCTACTAACATCTATTCTCTGCCCTTTGACCAGTTGTGAGTTTCTGTGCTAATCACCATAAAAGGCTAGAGTTTTATTTTTAGTTTAGTTTTTTTTTAACTTAAGGGGAAAGGATGCTTCTATTATTGATCAGTGTATACTGTGTTTTTGTTGACTAAAAGCTCAAAGAGGTGTCAAGGCAAATTCTTTTCTCTGTTCTCTTTCCTGTTTCTTTTCTTCTGGTCTGGTTTTCAATCTGAGGATTGAACCCAGAACCTTGTACGTATTAGATACATTCTCTGCCAGTGAACTATATCCTCAGCCTCTTTCTATTGTATTTTTGAAAAGTAGAATAAATTTTAAAGAAGCAAGAAGTCAACCATAATGTTACCCACAATAAGCATGTGAGTTTCAGTGTTTTTCTGGACATTAAAAAATCTGTAAGCAAATCCTCCTGTATACATGTTTTAAAATTACTTCTTTTTTCACTTATGACTTTATTTCGGTTCTCCTGTGTCACTGAGATCTCTTTGTAGTAGGCACCTTTCTGATTCTATCCCTATCTCTCACTTGAGGATGTTGAAATCATTTGGCTGCTTTGTAAAGGTCTGTGTGTATAGTTAGTGGAGCATGTGGGCACATGTGATAAATGGCGAGTGAAGAGCGCAGGAATACTCCACAGTCCAAGTGTGTGCTGGTAGGTCTGTGCTGTACCCTAACTGTAATGTACCTTTCCCAAACTTCCCATCCATCAGTTTAAACTGGATCCACACTAGATCTACTTCAGTCCCTTACCTCTCAGTTATTTTCAAGTCCTGAGCCCAGAACCTCTCTTTTAAAATTTTTATTTTAAACAGGCACTAATACAGCTCAAACTGGCTACATTAGTTCAGGATTCACTGTATAGTCAAGGATGTCTATGAACTTTTGATCCTCCTGCCTCCACCTTTCGAGTACTGGGATTACAGGCATGCACCACTGTGTCTGGTTTTATGCAGTGCTAGGGATGGAACGCAGGCTTTGTATGTGCTAAGCAATCACTTTACAGCTGAACCATAGCTCTAGTCCCAAACAACTCCTTTTGGACCCTCATATCTTAGGGGACTACATGAACCTGTTGTTGAAAAATGATATTCTTCTGCTACTAAAAGTTTTTGAGAAGTTATGGATTTGATTGAAACCTTGTATATTTGATTTAAAAAGGTTTTTTTTAGATTTCATGTAGGTTTAGATTTTTTTTACTAATTGTCTTAATTTTAATGAATGTTACGCAATATATTTATATATTTTGATCATATTTAGATCCCCTCCCATATCTGCACCCCTTCTTACTAACCCCCACCAAATTTCTGTACTCTAATATATGCAAGTTTGTGTCCCCAAATACCCTTCAGTATGGGTTCATCCACTGGAGCCTGTTACACCTGTTAGTCTCACCCTTAAATGAGACTGACTCTCCCCTTCCCAGCAGCCATCAGTTTCCAGTAGTTCCTCAGGGTTGGGGTTTCTTCCCCACTTCCCCACATCTATGCTGGAATTTTTTTTTCTTGCCCACTTCCCCATGTCTATGCTGGCTTGAGCTCTAGTGGGACTTGTGCATGCTGTCACTATTGCTGTGAGTTCAGCAGAGGAACTGACCAGCCATCTGGAAAACTCTAATTCCCCATGATTATTTGCCTCCCCTGGCTCTTAAAACCTTTCTGCCCCCTCTTCTGCAATGATCATCTGAGCCTTGGGAGGCAGAAGTTTGATATGGATGTCCTATTCAGGGATGAGCAGTCTGCATCCTCTTAGTCTCTGCACAATGGCCAGTTAGGGGTTCTCTGTGTTAATCACTGTCTGCTGTAGAAGGATGCTTCTCTATTGAGATCTGAGAAATGCATTAATCTGTCGGTATTACAATAAGTCATTAGAAGTCAGTTTAATATACAAAATTTTAAAAATTTATTTTTAATTATGTATATATGTATGTGTGAGTGGTATGTGCCCAAGGAAGCTAGAGGTGTTGAATCCCCCCAGGAGCTGGAGTCACAGACAGTTGTAAACTATTCGGCATGACTGCTGGGAGTTGAACTTGGGTCCTCTGGAAGAATAGTCTGTGCTCTTAACTACTGAGGCATCTTTCTAGCCGTGAAGATTTCCTTCCTTCCTTCCTTCCTTCCTTCCTTCCTTCCTTCCTTCCTTCCTTCCTTCCTTCCTTCCTTCCCTCCCTCCCCCCCCCTTTCCTTCTTGATAGGATTTCACTATGTAGCCCGGCTGGTCTAGAACTCACTGTATAGACCAATCTGGCCTCGAACTCACATAGATCACCTATCTCTGCCTCCCGAAACCTGAAATTAAAAGGCATGTGCAACCACGTGTGGCTGATCTTTATTCTTTTTGAGCTAGGGTCTCGTCATGTTGTCTAGTCTAGCCTTGAACTCTGAATCCTCCTGCCTTGGCCTCCTGATTGCTGCAATTAGAGGCATGAGCTACCACATCCAGCCTTATTATCCTTTACAAAAAAGTTCTGTAAATTTACTTCAGGTCAGAACACAAAAAAATGAAAGATAACTAATTTAGAACTAATTAAGAACAGATTTTTTTATATTAATAGTTTTTCCTGTTTCATAAAAGAATTTCTGTTCTAGAAGGGACGCAGCAGCTGGGTTTCACTGAAGTAACTCCGATAAATGAAGAGGGCTGTTACCACCCAGTGGTGCACATGGCATCCTGTTTGCTTTCCCTTCCCCCTTCCTTTCTTCTCTCTTTGTCTTCCTTTCTCCCCTGTCCCTGTCTACTTTCCTACCCTACCTGACCTGTCATGACCTGACCTGACTTTTGCTGTACTGTATGGAACCTTATCATATCTTAATTTTGAGACAAGTTCTTGTATAGCTCAACTTGGCCTCAGACTCTCTGTGCAACTCACACTGGCCTTGACCGGTGATCCTCCACTCTCATCCTAAGGACTAGGGTTGCAGGAGTGTACCGCTGCACCTGTCATGTAGAATTTTATACATGTTAGATTCTTTCCTCAACTGTGCATAGGCATAGATCCTAGAATCAGGAGTGACATTGTATCATAACTGCCATATATTAAGTACATTTCCGATCTATCTGTCTGTCTATCTATCTATCTATCTATCTATCTATCTATCTATCTATCTATCTATCTATGTATTTGTGTATGTGTGTGTGTGCGTGTTTGTACTTGCATGCACACCATGGCATGCCTGTGGAGGTCAGAAGACAACTCGTGGAGTCAGTAATCTTCTTCTATCATATAAATCACCAGGATTGAATTTGGGTCACCAGGCTTGGTGGCAAGTACCTTTGCCTGCCAAGCTATTTTGCCACCCTATTTTATGTTATTTTATTGTTTGAGACAGGTTCTATTATATCCCAAGATGGCCTTGAACTTACTTTCTAGTGAGAAGTGATCTTGAATTTCTGATGTCTCCTGCTGAGATTACATGCATGTATCACTGTGTCAAGATCATGTACTGCTGGCGATGGAACCCAGGACTTTGTGTGTACTAGGCAAGCACTCTACCAAATCAGCTGCATCCCCAGTTCTGCATTTTTATTATTTATTTATTTATTTATTTATTTATTTATTTATTTATTTATTTATTTATTTATCTATTTATTTATGCATATTTTCGCAGAGCTGGAGACCAAACCAGGACCTTGGTACATGCTAGGCAAGTGTTGAACCACTGAGCTCTATCCCTAGTCCTTAATTCTTGATTGTTGTCATTCTGACTTGGAATGAATGATAGTCTCACAGCATGATATATGGTCTCTGGGACATTTCACTGTGTGAGGAGATGATGGGTGAGAATTAGTAGATGATGGTTGACACAGCACTAAACTGCTCTTCTCAGAACACTAGCTTGTGTAGATCTGGGGTTCCATAATCGCCACCTGGTCTCCGAGACCCTCCTAAGTCAGCTTCTTAGTAGGAAAAGAAGCCTGTCTGTCAGTGGGATAAGTGGCCTCCTTCCTGTTTAGACAGATGGGCCTAATTTCATGTGCTCTGTTCCAGAGCAGCAAAAGACAGTCTGGGGATTTAAAAAAACACCACATGAGCTTAATTAGTTCTCATCAAAGGTGGTGGTGGGTAAAATGGATGGGAACTAATTTGAACCATGCTGGAAGGTTGACTATTCCTCCTTAAACTGTAGTTAGGGAGGAAAGATTCCAAATGGGCACATTCAAGTTCTCTTTCTGTGAGGTTCCCAGCAAATCAAAATGATAAAGGTGATTGTTTGAGCTGCAGGCGATCAGGTTATATGCTGGATTTGTAAGTGTCATTCGCACAGCTCTGAAGCATAGAAATGCATGGGAGATGCCTTTCAGGTTTATCCATCATTTAGGCCACACATGGATTGCTAGCATCTTACTCCAAGTCTCCTTTCTCGATACACCTTGTCATGTTTTGGACTTCTAATGGCAACCCATTTTCTTGAACAACTGTAACTTTCAGCACAAAGCACACTCCCTTTTATCCCAAGTGAATTTTAAGTATTTTTCTAGATTTTCAGCCCTGCCTTCAGACAAATAAGACACATACCTCCATGCTCATCTGCTGGAGTAGTTTCAAGCCTGAGGACTTGGAGCTTATGTTCTTTGTTCCTAGCGGCTCTGGCAAAGCCAAGTGAGAGGTGGTCTTGAGAAAGAATAGCCCACTCAAAGCAGGAAGGACATTCCACAGGGAAACCGTGGTGTGATATGTATTGTGTGGTTGAAAAGTCATTTCAAAGACAGCTTCCAGGAACTGGGGATGTGGCTCCCTTGGTAGAGTGCTTGCCTAGAATGCACAAAGCTCTGGGTTCAGTTTCCAGCACCATCTGCACTGGGTGGGTGCTATATGCCTGTAATCCCAGCACTTGGAAGGTAGAAGCATGAGGATCAGAAGTTCAAGAACATTCTTAGATACACAGCTAGTTCAAGGCTAGCCTGGGATACATGAGACCCTATCTCTAACACAAAACAAACAAAACAAAACAATATTGATGGATGTGGTGGGGCATGCCTTTAATCCCAGCACTAGGGAGGCAGAGGCAGGCAGATCTCTGTGAGATAGAGGCTAGCCTGGTCTACATAGTGAGTTCCTGACCAACTGATGCTGTAGCAAGACCCTGTCTCAAAAAGATCAAAAAACAAAAGAAAACAACAGCATTGAGTATGAATTCAGTGGGGTGAATCAGTTTATGATGTTTTCTTCTAAGTTCACTGGTAAATTTTGGGATTTGGGGAAAATATTCTGTAGAAAGGTATTTAGATGTTTGTGTTTGGCTTTTAAAAGTATGGGGGTGGGGAAAACCCTGCTTTATCTTTTAGAGATAATTACATAGCAGCTGGAGAATAAACAAACTGGAAAGATGTCCTCCCCACAGAGGTGCTTGACTTAGCCCTGAAAAATAAAAGGTCCTATAATGCTGTTAGTAATTAACTTTCTGGACTAGGTGTCAAGCTGACTCTCCAGGACCTGACTGGAATACAGCATTTGGTAACTAGTCCTTGGGGCCAGCTTTGAGGAAGGCAGCGGGGAGTACAGATGGTAAAAAAATCTCCACAGTGCACACGTATTCCGATACACATTTATACGGATGGGAAGAGTTTTTATTTAGCACCAAATGGGCCCTAAAGGGTTGGTATGTTTGGATGACAGCCTTGGCCTCCACTGGGGACGGGGACATTAGTGCTTGTGCGCAGCAGGGAAGTGGCCCATATTTCCCCACATTTGGCACCTCCCTGAGCATCATGTGATTATTTTTGGCCAAGAGAGGCTGCAATCAGATGTGACAGCAGCTTTGCAAGTCCATAATGGGCCCGTGTCTAGTGATGCTAAGTCTGACATCTGTCAATGTGGCAACCTGGCCAGGAAGGGGGACACGCTCGAGGTGGCCTCTTATTACTGGCAGTAATAGCTTCCTAGGTGTCTTCGAGGTTGAAGCCATTTGGTGGTTGGCAGAAAACAAGTTTGTGTCATCTTTGGTGTGGCACAGAGCAGATGCAGAAGTTTCCACTAATGGTGGCCCCATGTTGACAGTGATGTGTTTGTCAGCAGCTGAAGTCTGCTTTGGAGTCTCTGCCAAGTTGGAGTCTCTACAAGAGAAAGGGAGCCAGGTAGAGAGAGATTCACCTAGATCTTTGGAGATCGGAAATGTAAATAAAGGTATTGCATCAGATAACAGTGAAGGGGGATTGCAGAACTGATGTCTGGTGTGGAAAGGCTTTTACAATGTAATTACTATTCCTTGCAACTTTAATAATTTAATTTTTCCAGGTTAAAATTTAAAGTTAATCTTTCCAGATAATGTAATCTTTCCAGATACAGTTCTTTTTTGTTTGTTTTAATTTTATTTATTATTTTTATTTTATGTGTATGCATGTACTGACTGCATATAGGTTAGTGCACCCATGTTGTGCAATGCCCTCAGAGGTCAGAGGAGGTTGTCAGGTACCCTGGGGCTGGAGGTCCCGACAGTTGTTAGCTGCCATGGGGGTGCTGGGATTCGAACCTGGGTCTTCTGCAAGAACAACCAGTGTTCTTAACCCCTGAACCATCTCTCCAGCCCCCAGATACAGTTCTTAATTAACATAGCAGCCATAAAAATAGGTATGATGGTGTGATCTACAGTCTTTGCATATAGGAAACTGAGGCAGAAGGACTGAGAAGGACAGGGGTGTAAATTCTGACCCTTTCACTTACTTGAT
The DNA here is from genome assembly GCF_000622305.1 of Nannospalax galili. NCBI lineage: Eukaryota > Metazoa > Chordata > Mammalia > Rodentia > Spalacidae > Nannospalax > Nannospalax galili. The sequence goes on along the minus strand of NW_008341187.1, from coordinate 572,746 downwards.
ATGTGTTTAATGTCACCAACCCTCAGTTTCCCCATGCCTAAAATACGGATAAATATAGCTCATAAATTAAGAGGATGAAGGAAAACAAACTGTTAGTCATCATAAGCAACTTACAGATGTTTGTTTCTTATCCATCCTCCTTCTTTCTATTCAAACATGCCTGAAGTGGTGCTGAGCACTATCCATTATTGATACCTCATTAATATTTATTCTCACGAGTACAGGAGTTTTGTTTTTAGCTTTTTATTTTGGGAAATTTCAAACACACATAAACAGCACATGACAATGAATTTCCTGTGCCTGACACCTGACCTCCACAGTTCTCAGCATCCTGCCACTCCTGCCTTATCCGGACTCACTGCTCCCACTGTACTTAATTATGATCTTTTAAATATATTCATTCTTGAGAAAAAAGCCCCATTGAAGTGCATGGTCACACAATTTTGCAAGTGGAGATATATATGTATATGAATATATGTATATGCATATACATATATACATGCAATATACATATATGTGTGCATGCCTGTTGCCTACTCCTCAGCAGGATGTAGAGCATATAAATCACAATAAGCATAAGCATTTGTTGAATTCATTTGTGTATGTAATCAGCTAAAACTATATAGTGAGCACAGATCCTGTACTTGGATTTTAGCCCTTCTACGAACAGATAGAGGATATTTTCTCTATCCAGAAAGAGCTTACAATGTAGTGGGTATGAAAGGAACCAACATACTATTTTGATATCACACAGGAGTACAGAAAAGGGTCCCTAGCTCAGTTAGGAAAGTTAGGAGGCTTCCTAGAAGTGATACCTGGACTCCCAAAGTGTAAACAACTTAGAGACCAAAGTGGTTTGACAGCAGAGGTATGCATAATGTTGCATACCCTAAGGCAGAGGTCAAGGTTATAGTTTGGGAGAAGGCCAAGAGTTGAGAGGGAGACTTGCACCTTTACAAAGCATTGTGAAACCAATGTGGCTGGAAGCAAAGGCTGAATGCTGAGGGCAGAAACACACTGCTCTCTCACAGGTCCTTGAGATATCACACACAGAAAGAGCTAGAAGAGAATGTTGTTCTGATTTGTCCTTTTCATAAGACAAAGCAAAATATAATTCCATTTCTCTTCCTCTGCCTGGCCACGGTGGACTTGTCCTAGGTGTCTGTGGCCTCACACTGACGAGCACACACAGTCCACCCTCTCTGTGGCTTTTTGTTATGTTGTGCTTTGCTGATTGCTGTTCTTCACTACAGATAGCAAAGCACATGGAAAGCATGCTTCATGCACACTGAAACTTGTGAATGTTCTGGAAAGTATAGGGAAAGTGAAGCTGCCCAGATTAGGCTGCGGTATTGCTAGGTAGGGTGCTTGGAGCTGGGAACACGGGACAAATGCACTTGTTCCGGTTTCCATCAGATAAGATTAAGAAGCATGTTATGCACACTGTTAGTTACCCTGCTGGATCCCACACCCTGCAAAGCGGACTGCTCCGAAGGGCATTTGTTTTTGTTTTATTTCCCCTTGTGTTAGCTTCCATTATTCTCCAGCTTGAGCTACTGTTGACTTGCAGATTGCAATCAGAATCAGTGGGCCTAGGACTGGGAGTCAGAACTCCATTCTGCTGAGGGATTCACACACTTGATGTCAAAATACACTGAGGCATTATATCTTAAGCCAGATGGTAATGCAGCTCCCTGCTCTGGTTTCCCTCAGACAAAGTCACATTTGTGTTCCCATGTCCCATCCCAATTTAGTCAGCAGTTTTTTGCGCAAAGCGCGGAGTGAACACGGCCATAAACAGAACTTTTGGTGCTGGGTTTGATCTTGGCATACTGTACCTCTGCTTATTAAGAAGAATTTTGCTAGCCCAGCAATGAATTTGTGGATTTTTATCTTTTTCTTGGAGACCTTTGCAGTCTGCTTATGCAGCTATGGAAACCTGTGTGTTGTGCGAAGTTCTGCTTGAACAGGAGATACGGCTGCAGAGCTTCCACATGTAGATCAACAGCTTCATCTTTTTGCTCACAGGCCCTCAGAAATGACTGAGTTTTGTTTGCTTTAATAAAATATGTACCTAGAAGAATAAAGGCCCAGAATGTATTCTGTTTAAAATATGATATTGGGGGCTGGAGAAATGGCTTAGGGTTAAGAGCACTGACTCCTCTTTTGAAGGACCTAGGTTCAAGTCCCAGCACCCACATGGTGGCTGACACCCATCCATAACTCCAGTTCCAGGAAATCTGATGCCCTCTTCTGACCACCGTGGGTACTTCACAACATGGGTACCCTACACACATGCAGGCGATACATTCATACACATAAAATAAAACAAAAATAATAAATATAAATGTACTTAAAAATACTAATACCAGGTTGGGGAGCTGGCTCGATAGATAAAGTACTTGCCATTCAAACATGAGGACCTGGGTTCAAATTCCTAGCATGCGTGTAAAAAATTTCCAGGGATTGTGGTATGTGTCTGAAACCCTAGGGCTGGGGGCTGGTGAAGACAGGTGTATCCCAGAGCTCCACTGCCAGCCTCTCCAACCTTTTGGTAAGTTCCTGGTTCAGTGGGAGACCTTGTCTCAAAGATTAAGGTGGAGAACAATGGAGGAAGACTCTTGGTATGGATCTCTGACCTCTACACACGTACACATATATCTGAGTGCACATGCCCCCCCCCCACTACACACTCATGCAGAAAAATAGAAATAAAAATAAATAAATAAATTTAAAATACAGGGGGCTGGAGAGATGGCTCAGTGGTTAAGAGCACTTGCTGCTCTGTAGAAAGACCGTAGTTCAATTCCCAGTGCCCTTGTCTGGAGGCTCACAACAGCCTGTAGTGCCAGCTCCAGGGAATCCAGTGCTCAATTCTGGCCTTCGAGAAGCCTGTTCACAGACATGCAGCCTGTAGTCACATAACACACATGTACACTAAGTAAATAATAAAATATTTTTAATTGAAAAAAATTATATAAAAAATCTTGTACACAAGCAATTTCCAGAGAGAACTCTGAGCTTTATTTCCATTCACATAGAGCAGAGAGAATTCCTAAATGCTAATGAAATTTGCATTAGCTGGGGAGAGAAGCCAAGGAATTCAAGTGAAAGAGTCCTCTCTGTGGAAAAATCAGCACCTCTAGGCAGGAGGAGCATGGCAGTCAATCCAGTCAGTGTGGAATTAGACCCAGGATGAGTGGCTTTTTGGAGCTCTGCAATATCAAAACCAAGTTACCCAAATTGTAGTGTAATCTAAATGTTTACATTTATAATTAAACATGTTTAACATGGAAGGTTACCGTATAATTAATATGTGCTAATCACAGGCTAATTACAGGCTATTTAAACATGCTAATTTGTAGCCCACTAGTGGCAGTTTGGTCTTGCAGTGAAACAAAATTTAAGGGTATGTGTTAGGGTTGAAGTTTGAAATGTCCCCTGAAGGCTCGTTTGGTAAAGGCTTGGCTAGAAATGACTGGGTTGGTTTGGAAGTGACTGGATCATGAGGGTTATGACTTCATCAAGGATTGATGGAGTCATATTCAATGTATCATTATGAGGTGGGGGTGACTCAGGAGGTCACAGCAGTAGAGGTGGGTCATCTTAGAAGCGCACACCTTGTCCATCTTCTCTTTTCGCCTCTCTGCCTCCTTTCACCATGACGTAAGCCACTTCGCTTCATCACGTCTTCCCTGCTGTGATGCTCAGCCCACCTCCAACACAAGGAAGACCTACCCCACCACCCACACACGGAAGGCCCGTCCCACCACCCTCACACGGAAGGCCCAAAACAGCAATGAAGCCACTGGACCGTGGACTGAACCTGTGAAACTGAGCTCAAATTAATCTTTATTTTAAGCTGTTTCCTTAGATATTTTGTCATAGCAATGAAAACTACTAGACCGTGGCAAATGTTTGTTTATTTTCAGGCAGTTGGAGTGGGTTTCTGGGGTTGTATTTGTGCCATTTGAGAGACAGTTTATATAGGTATCAAGAAGACTTGAGTGACCCAGGCTGAGCAGACCATCTGTCCTCCAGGGCTCTGCTTGGAGCATGAAGAGGGTCATCCTGGAATAGGATCACAGATATATACATAGACAACCCAGCCTGGAAGTCACCTGAGCTACCTGTGAGCTTTGTCATGGCATTGCTTATTCCTGATACTGGTCTCCTGGCTCAGGGTCTGTATTTCTCTGGCAGGAAAAAATGGCCATGGGTCAGCACGTACGCCACGCACACAGACACACAGACACAGACACAGATACACACACACACACACACACACACACACACACACAGAGTTATCCATTCATATGAGTGCTGGGTTTAATGTTAGGTTTTGTACATGCCAGGCAACTAACTAACTGCTCTTCCAATGAGATACCCCTTGGCCCATCACCAAGTATATTTACTGGAGGTTTTTTGATGACATCTTTTCAGATCACTGCACCCATTTCTGCAGGCTGTTTTGATTTGTAGTACCTTTTTCTTTTAGCTTGAAAGTTTCAAGATATTCATTCATTCATTCATTCATTCATTCATTCTGTTAGGTTTTTTGAGACAGAGTCTTGCTTTGTAGCCCTGGTTGACTTGGTACTCGCTCCGTAGTCCAGGTTATCTTTGAACTTGTGGCCGTCTTCCTGACTCAACCTCCTGAGTGCTGGGATTACAAGGTATGTATTACTACACCCAACTTTTAAGATGAAAGCAAGATGCTGAGCTGTTGAGAAAATTTGTTTTATATAGTTTGTTCAGATCTGGATTTTCAACCACATGCTCAGTGTCTGGAAGGAACCAAGTTACCATGTTGGTGGTATGGTAAATCTCAGGGCCCCCAGAGCATAGCTGTTATCTTTTCTATAATCTATCCCCTGAATTACTCATCAAAGAAAATCAGGTTCTAACATTTCCCTTTCTCCCTTGATCTTTCAATCTGTATCTGCCCCTTCCCCCATATGTCAATCTATGCATTACAAGTGGAGGCTTAATTTAACACCTCTAGCAATGGAATTAAAAGTTCAGATTCAGGAGTAAGCCAACTGCTTCTATCCCTGACATTCCAAGGCCTGTGCATAAATTATTTATTTCTAAGGGGTAGTTTGAGAGACCTTCTGCAATTACTTAAAATATGAAGATGGTCTAAATTTGTGCTGCGGCAGGGCCGTCCATCTCCTGGGCCCCAGCAGAAGCTGATGGAACTTAATCAAAATAAATCAAGGACAAGTCCAAACCAAATTGGAAGCACGTCATGAATATTCGTGAACATCTGGATGTGTTTTGGGGGGGTTGTTATTTTTCTAATGTGTGTGACAGCAGAGGCATGGCTGTCTTAACAAAGATGTGAAGAGGAAGAGGGGTTTCCATCTGAGATTTCAAAGCACGTTTGTGTTTGTCTGAGTTTGTCCTCTCCCTTTAGGGTGTAGGCTTCTCTTCTTGCAGCTTTCCCTTTGATCTCTTTCATCTTTCAGAATCTGTTTTGGTATTTTATCTGAATTCTTTATTGGAGTCGGGCACTTGGCTTATGGAGATTAAACATTTCTTTATAAAGGAGAATTTTAACTTCAGGGAAGTTTTACTATTTAATGTTTTGGATGAATCTTTTATGTGTCAGTGATGTTATAATTATCAATTGAGATATTCTGCTTCATTAAGACAGCTGTGCATGCCTCAACCTCAGGGTATTTTATGTGCTGGGAGGGATTGGGGTGAAGGAACAAAGTATGAAGGCCATAATAATAACCATGCTGATAATTACCTCAAAAATGACATTTTTTTAAAAGCATTTTAGGTTTGATGGAGCTTCCCTATCTCTTACCTTATTGAGTTCTTCTAATGACAATCATGTTATCCATTGAGGAGAGGCCAAAAACAGTACTCCAGAAGGGAGATGATCCAACCCTGTGGCAAGACCCAAGCCAAGCCACCTCCCAACTCAGGCCTTTGCTAAACTTCCCACACTGACTGTGGGGGACACTGGCACTTGGCATGATTCTTGGCTATATGCTATAGATCAATAGACCTTCATACTAATTGTTATTATTGCTGTTGTTGTGTAAGACAGGATCTCCCTGTAGCCTCAGGTGGCCTAGAACCCACTATATAGACCAGGCTATCCCAGAGCTCACAGAGACCCTCCTGCTTCTGCCTCCCAAGTGCTGGGATTAAAGATATGCGTCACTATGCCTAACCATATTAAATATTTTTGCTATTTATGATAGCAGTGCCCTTAAAAAAAGTTATTTAGGATAGGGTCTCATTATTTAGCCTGGAACTTGCTGTGTAGACCACAATGCCCTCCAACTTGAAGTGATCCTCCTGCCTCTGCCTCTCAAGTGCTAGGATTGTAGGTGCGCACCACCAGGCCGAGAAGAAATGCTAATTATTGATAAGACTATATATCATGAAATCAGAACTTAACAGAACTTAACAACTAGTGAGTTTCAGAGATGGGATTTGAAATAAGGAAGTCAATGTCAAGTTGTGTGAATATCCAAGCCACTTGCTAACCTTGTTTTCCTTTCCCAGCCTCCTAAAGAACCCATAGTATTTTGATTTGCAGATTAAATGCTTGGCCAATATATTTTGAGATGACAGTGTTACAAAGCATAATACAAAATGCTCATCTAAAAATTTATCATGAAAATTATAACACACTAGTAAAAACTGAAAAATACATTCATTAAGAAATTTGAAATAGATTTTAAAATACCCACTTCCCAAAGATCACGATTGTGATTGATGTTTTCTGTCTTTTCTCTCTGTGTGTGTGTACACATACATGATGCTTGACCTAGTGCAGACGAGTAGCCACACTGTGAAGATGGTTGATTTGTTACGGTATGGAATCATTCAATAACAGTAAAGGATGCTGGAAATGAAGAGAGAAAAAGAATTTAAAGTAGATATACGATGTTACATGCTCTGGATTATCGAAAATAGGAACAAATGACCTGGAATATTTTGAAATTCGATGGGACTCTGTTAAATTATATTCCTTGCGTTGTTTTCTTTTGTTTCATTGTGCCTTGTTATTTTTAAGATAGGGTGTAGCTATGTAGCCCCAGGGTGGCCTTGAACTGATGACCCTCCAGCTTTGCCTCTCGAGTAGCTAGGAAGTTCAGCCATACACCACAATGTTTGGTTTATAGTATTTATATTATTTTAGAACACAGTAGATAACAACTTAAAAAAAATCCCATTCAAGAAATTAAAATAAAGATACTTTATTTTACCTATAGCTTTTTTCTTTTTTAAAAATTTCCATCTTTACTATCTTTCTATCTGTTCTGTATGTGCCGTGGTACTCTTATGGGGGTCAGAGGACAACTTGCAGGAGTTGGTTCTCTCCTTCTACTGTGTCAGTTCTGGGGATCAAATTCAGGCTATCAGGATTGACAGCAAGAGTCTTTACTTGATAAGTTCTCTTGCCAGCCCAGTAGCTTTTTTGTTGAAAACAAAGTTTATTTAATAAGCTGACCTAATATTAGAAGCTTCTATAGTAGTTTGATTTTATTTATATATATATATGTGTGTGTGTGTGTGTGTGTGTGTGTGTGTGTGTATTCATTAGCATACAAAGCAACAGGTTTCCTTATGGCATTTTAGAAATACTTTGTTTTGGTTCCTTCTTCCCCCATGATATAATTTTTAATGTCTTATGTAAAAAAATCTTTCAGAGACTGCTAAATGATGGCATAAAGTATTTTTCTTGAGAGTAAAGTTTGGGGAATTGGTAACACTGCAAAATGAAGCAAATATTAATTGTGTTCCTGGTGTATTTTAATAATTTAGTTGGTATCCCAGGGAACTTACTGTTAAAATAGGAAACGTAGCCATGTATCATCTAGGTCATGTTACAATAGGACAAGACACCCAAAGATAAAGATTGCATTAGTCAAACTTTTAGTGGCGACACGGATCTGCTTACAGCAGACTCTAGCTCTCCCAAGTTCTCACGGAGATGGGTTGAAACTTTAGGACAATAGAACTGAGGGGAAGGTGGGGGTGCCAGTTAGAGGGACACTGGCTGGAGTGGTCTAGCGCAAATCACCCTGGCCAAGGTTGAGGCTCTGCAGTATCGCTTGCACTGAGAGCTGATTTCTGAGGATGGTGTTACTTAGCTCATGCCATGCCAGAAGCTGGATCCACAGAAGGGGAAAGCTGAGTTTTGGGTGTATTGGACAGGGCTGGACTTACAAATGCAATAGTAGAATATTAATGCCACCTGTATCAATAGCTAAGATTTTACATATGCAAATACTTTCATTAACTACTATAGCTGATTTATTTACTGATTTATTATTTATTTAGACAGGGTCTCACCTTACAGCCCCAGCCAATCTTGAACTCACTGTGTAGCCCAGGTTGCCTTGATCCTCCTGCTTCAGCCTCCAAGTGCTGAGATTACAGCCATGCCCTACCACACCTGTCTGTGACTATATTCTCTGTAAAATATTTACTGAATACCTGCCATGTAAAAACATGTATATCCCCTCCAAAAATACATGGAGGTTTTGGAAAATTAAGATCAAACTTATATACCATTAAGGTTTGTCTTTTTTTTTTTTTTTTTTTTTTTTTTTTTTTTGTCTTTTTGAGACAAGGTCTCCCTGTAGCCCCAGCTGTCCTGGAACTCACTATGTAGGCCAGGCTGGCCTTGAACTCACATAGATCCACCTGCCTCTGCCTCCCAAGTGCTGGGATTAAAGGCATGTACCAAGCATACAGTTCAGTAGTTTTCAATATTTTCACAAGCTTGTGCAAACATTTTGCTAATTCTAAAACCCCAGAGTAACTTGAGTTCTATTCTTCACCTTTCTGTAGGGAGTGTATACTAAATATGTTGTCTGTTATTGCATCTCTAATACTAGAACAATTCTTGACCTGTAATATATGATCATTAAATGTGTGTTGAATACATGAATCATAGTTGTATCTTTTGAAGCTATTTGGATTTCTGTCCTCAAAAAGTGAAGTGCCCTCATTACTTATTTGTGAGGATAAAGAACTCATTTTAAATTAAAGCAAGAAAATTTGTGGAGTTATGATTCTGAGAAAGAAAAGTCTTTATTATAGAATGAACCTGCTGGCAAATAAAAATGTATAATAGGTTGAGGCTCACACATCTAATTAGTGGGGGAAAGGCTCCCAATTAAAGTATATTAGATAATAAAAAATCTCTTTCATGTTTTAAGGGTAGCTTTATAAACCCATTTCTTTATGTGGTTCAAAAGATAGGCTGTTGTCTTATAATGGGTATCAAAGTATAAAAATCCAGGATTCAATGAGATAGACCCCATAAAAAATAGTCTATAAGAAAAATATGTTTAAATGGCAGTGCCCAGCCCTAGCCCCAGACCTGTTCTTCGTGCTATGTCCCTCCCTGTTGGGTTTTTTGGGGAGGAGAGGACTGGTACTAGGGATTGAACCTAGGTTGGTAGATCCTAGGCACCCCCCAGTTGGATTTTCTGATAGTGACCTCTCCAGAGCAACAGCTTGGTTTGTGTTTAACACGGCTCAGCATGGGACTGCAGAACAGCAGATGATGGAATAATCCTGCCAGTGTTGGAGGCCAAAGGAGACTCGGGAAATCACCATTGTTGTCTTCCTGATCTGAGGAAGGACTATGGCTTCTGCTCATAGGACAGCTTCCCGCAGTTCATACACTTTCTGCAAGAAGGCACTTAAAGCAGAAGATGCTCTTTCCAGCTTCCTGTCCCCCCATCCACATCCTCCACAGGGACACTTCCGTGAATCTCACAGTTCTGACAATAACCCCACTTCCAACATGCTTGGTCTCACTGCTTATGATCGTGTGTGTGTGTGTGTGTGTGTGTGTGTGTGTGTGTGTGTGTGAATATGAGCAAAATCTGGTGGCCTGGGGTAGTAGGAAATATCTTAAGCAGGAAGGAAGGAGAGTAGAGGAACGAAGCCCCTTTGTTCCCTCCCTAACCCCTTATGGTATTGGGTTGAGAGGTCTGTAGGGAGTGGGGGGTTGTGTCCTATTCCCTGGGTTCTACTTCAGCTGGATGCAGCAAGGCTGAGTGAAGATGCTGAGGAGGAGCTGGGTGTTAGTCTGTCTCCTTTCTCTCCCATCACTCCTCAGCTCAGCCCTTCCTCACTCTTGCCTGCCGGCGCTGTCCTTACCTCCTCCAGCCTCATTCCTGTGCTTACAACACCTCTGGATCCACGGAGTCCCCCTTCCTGCTTCTTCCTCCATGACCAGGTGCAAACAGCCCCAGGTCCTGGCTTCAGCTGTCTGTCCTCACTGTGGGGTCTGTATATTTTTTTTCTCACATTGGGCCCCCACTCCGTCTTCACAGAGACATTTGTTCTGCTTGATGGCCATGGTCTATTGTTCTTCATCCTAGCGCATCATGAGAAAAGCTGCGCTTTGTGGCTCACCCAGGAATTGTGACTATTTTTGCTGACTTTACTCGGAGTATTTAAAAGGAAGGGAGGGAAGGAGGGAGGCTGGGAGGA
>NW_008341187.1:497036-562208 GCF_000622305.1 Nannospalax galili | reverse complement strand
GGAGGAAGGAAAGGGAGGGAGGGAGGAAGGAAGGAAGGAAGGAAGGAAGGAAGGAAGGAAGGAAGGAAGGAAGGAAGGAAGGAAGGAAGGAGGGAAGCCACCAATGAAGCCCTCTTTAGAACCATATCTCATTTTCTGTTGTAAGTAGCTTCTGTGGGAGCTTGGTGATATTTTTCTCCAGTGGAGATGTGCCTGGTGACCCGGTCACTGGTGGACAGGTGACAGGGAAAGGACAGGGCTGTAGGCCACACCAGGTGATCATTCTTCTCACTGCTGGATGTTGAGCACTGCCAGCACTTTACTCCGGTCTGACTGTTCAGTGGTGCGCTTGTTTGTCTGTTTATTTGTTTTGGCTTGCCAGATGAGCTTCAAAGAACAGCCCTGAAAGACTTCATTAAAAGGCCCAGTGTGAACTTCACTGATAGGAAGAAATGGGTTCCTGAGCTTCGAAAGATAAAAACAAAGTTATCTGGCATTTGCGTAATGCTATTGTAATTTTTGCAGTATGTTAAATAGTGTTTCTATTTGCATACAGATCCCTAATACCCCTGTTCACACTTAAAACTGCCCCATGTGACTACTCCCAGCAGTGGCAATCTGCAGGTGCCTATCACCTTCTAGGACAGGACAGATTCTAAGAGAGATGGTTTAGGAATCCAGACAAGCAAGGAAGGGGATGGCTGGGCAGTCCTCTGAGGTGAGGAATGTTCTAGATAGGGAGGGCAGACCACAGCAGAAGTAGGAGAGGGTGTTAGAGATTAAATCCAGGGTTTTACATGCAAAATAGGCAAGCACTCATCTCTGTACTACACCCTCAGCCCTGTCAACTCTGTTTTTAAGTGTGTTCTTCGTACTGTTGAATAAACATCGCCACCATCCATCTTCAGAATTTTTTCACCCTTCAGAACTGAAATCTTTTACCCAGCACCCCACCTCCACCTTACTCCCTAGGCCTGGCAACCACCAGCTTCCATTATTCTTGGTTCCACAATCAAGAGAAATTATGCAGTGTTTGCCTTGTTTTGTGATTGGTTCATTCCACTTAGCGTGATATCTTCTACAGTCATCCAAGTTGGAACATTTGTCACAATTCAGTTTTAAATTTTTATTTTAGTTTTTGGGGGCTGGAGAGATGGCTCAGCAGTTAAAGTATGTATTGCTCTTATAGAGGACCTGAGTTCTGTTCCCAGCACCCATGTTAGTTGGCTCACAACCATCTGTAACTCCAGCTCCAGGGGACCCAACAAGGTTTTCTGTTCCTGCACTCACATGTGCATATAACCAACCACACACAGACACGTAATACACATAGTTTTCAAAAAATAGTATTATTTATGTGTGTTTATGTGTGTGGGTGCATGTATGCACGTCAGAGGACAAATTTGTGGAGTTGTTTTTCTCCATGACTGCTTAGGTTCTCAGGCTTGTACAGAAAGTGCTTGTCCCAGTTGGCCATTTAAGCCACCCATAATTTCTGTTTTAAGATTGAATAGTGTTCTACTGGGTCCATAAAATGTGTTCGTGACTGACATTCGGCTATGACTGTATACATATCAGAGTTCCTGCCTTCATTTCTTCTGGGAATATACCCAGAATGGCTGCTTTCCAGTTGCAACCCTGTATCCTTCAGAAGTGGTGTACTCGATCATATGGAATTACATTTTCACTGTTTTGAGGAACCTCCATGTTGCTTTCCCTAGTGGCTGTACTATTGTGATTCTCATCAGCAGAGCACAAGCATTTGGGTTTCTTTATAGCCTCATTCATAATTTTTTGTTTGTTTACTAAACAATGCCATCATGATGAGTTTGAAGCTTTATCTCACTATGGTTATTTTGTTGTTGAGTTATAAGCATTCTCTACATATTCTGGATATTAATCCTATGTCAGAACTGTGATTTGCATATATTTTCTTTTATTTAATGTTGCTATTTCTTAGGCTAATAATGTCCTTTGAGGCACAGAAGTTTTTATGTTTTGGTCCTCTGGTAAGGACCAGTTTTCCCATTTTATTCTTACCTCAGTTTTTGGTATCGTATCCAAAAAATTATTGCCACATCCAATGTTAGGATACGTTCCCTTTGTGTTGTCTTTAAGAATTTAATTTTTTAAGCTCTTAGTTTAGGCCTTTCGTCTATCTTAATATGTGGTGTAAGTTGCTCCCAAAGCTTTTATTATCAAGAGGTTAAAAAAAAGTCTATGTGTGTCTATACATAGGCACAATGTATATGTATGTGCGTTCTTCTTTGTGAGTGTAGGAACATGTTGCTATGGTGTGCATGTAGAGGTCAGAGGACAACCTTGGCTGTCAGTCCCCTTGTTATCCACCTTGTTCAAGGCAGGATTTCTTTGTCGTTCACCATTTTGTATGCCAAGGCTAACTGACCCATAAGCTTTGGGGGATATTTCCATGTCCCATCGTGCCTTAGGAGCACTGGGATTGCAGGTGCACAACACTGCCCAGCTTTATACGAGTTCTTCAAATTCAAACTCAGGTCCTGACACCCACATGGCAAGTGAGAGCCATTTCCCCAGCCCAGGAGATTTGTTTTGAAGAAAAACAATCCTGGACTCCCACCCATGACCTCTCTACCTGCGGACCACCCTCAGCCCTCTCTCTTGTTACTCCACATTACTCTGATGTTACTTCCTCTGCTGATCCTTGCTTGATTCTCCAGGGAAAGAGCCAGAACTCTTTCTGAATGCTCATTGTGGTTTATTACACATATGTATGCTGTCCAGTCTCCCGGTTCATGTGACATTATTTGCTCGTTATTTTCTTGCCTCACTTCTGCCACATTTTAAGCCCTGACATTGCTCGTATCATGTCACAGCCCCGGATCCTTCAAGTTATTTGGCATAGTTCCTTGTTTGCACTCTAACCTGTGTCTTGCAGAGGCTTTTGTGTGTCAACTGGATGCCCAGTTACAGAGAGGTGTAACCCGGTGGCATTATGTGAATAGAAATACTATTCTTAGAAGCTTTATGTCAAAATATTCAAGTTCAATTTGCTTTCTTTAAAGTGTCTAGAATGCTGATCGGATGTCGTTGCTATTACTGAAGAAAGAGAAATGTTTTGATCCTGATGGGTTATATAATAGTTTTTTAGCCAAGTGGCTTTAAGATTGTCTAAAAGCCAGATAACAGAAGAGTTTCTTGAACTTTTAATAAAGTTGAACCACTGGAGGCAGTCGTGAGACGTATGTCAAATGATAGCCTGGTCACCACGGGAGTCACTTTTACCATAGACCATAAGGGAAAATGCTCTTAGCTTGACATGTATGCAGACGCTGCCTGTGGACATCCTTGTGGTGTGAATCAACTAGAAGTTGTAAACACACTTAGAAGAACAGTGAACTCCAAGAGTGTTTTGTAAAGCAGTCCCTGGGTGTGCCTACCACAAGAAACTTCTGAAATATTGAGGGGCATGTGTGTTGGTTTATAAGAAAAAAGCAATAGTCATAGAAATGTTGCACAGTGCTTTACAGTGCCCACATTTAATGATCCCACGTCCAAATCACGAGGCTAATAATCTAGAACAGATGTATCTTATGGCAGAATATTCTTTAAGTTCTTAGAATTGAACCTCTTGAGCCTAGGGACATCCCTTCCTATAAACTCGGGAACCATAATTACCAACATTACATTGTTTTCTATAGGACAGCCTAAATTATAAGATTGTGCTTAAAGTGACATGCCATATGAACTGAAACTATATTTCATAAAGGGATAAACAACCACATTGCTTTAGAAGTAAGTGTTCTGCCCAAAGTGGGTCATAAAGAGGACCTTAAACATTGACAAACATCCCCAAGGACCATGAGCTACCCAGAGGTGCACTATAAAAACTCCTCCCACATAATCCTTATTAAGTATGTTATCCTGTGATTCAGTCATTAAATATCGATTGAGTATTGTATTAGTTGCTGTTCTTTTGCTGTGATAAAAAAAAGAAAAATGACCAAGGTGACTTCCTTATAGAAGGAAGAGTTTATTTGGCTTACGATTCGAGTGGGATAAGAGTCCATCATGGTGGGGGAGGCATGGCAGCAGAGGTGGCTCGAGAAGGAAACTGAGAGCTCACATCTTCAAGCAGACACAGGAAGCAGAGAGAAAGACAAACTGGAAATGGGGTGGGGTTATGAACTCTCAAAGCCCACCCCCAGTGATGTGCTTCCTCCAGCAAGGTCATACCTCCTAAACCACCACAAAAGCATCACCAGCTGGGGCCAAGTATTCAAATACTTGGAGCCTGTGAGGGGCATTTTCATCCAAACCACCACAGTCTTACTATTTACCCTGGGGACCGAGAGAAATGTAATATAAATGTTTTTCTACACAAAGAGCCCACAGACAGTATTAGGGTACCAAATTTATGGAATTCAACATTGTAGAGTTGCATTTAGTCAACATTTACTGAGTATTCAGCATGTACAATGCTGTATCGTAAACAGTATGGAATAAAATGATGACCTTTGGCCTCCTAGTAATTATCTTTATTAAAACATTTTTTTGAGATAGGGTCTCATGTAGCCCAAGCTCATCTCACTTGCCATGTAGTTGAAGATGGCTTTGAACTACTGATCCTCCGGCCTGTACTTCCAAGTGTGAGATTGCAGGCCTGTGCTGCAATGCCCTGCTCATGCCAGTTTTTGAAGTAAGAATCCTTTAATCCATCCCATTTACACCTAAAACTTCCATGTACAACAGCAATAAAAAGTTTCTTTAGTACCGATAGAGAACAATATAAGGAAGCTTTGAGTGTTTGGCTTTTAAACTAGGATGTCTAACGAGTTCCTTAAAACAGGGATACTCTTATCAAAACAGATATAAGCAAGGAATTATAGGAAAAACATTTCTAAAGAAAGTATTTTTAAAGAAAGCTCAGCATATCAGAATATTACTATGGTTTTAATGATGAAACTCAGAGATATTTAGCCTGTGAACCTGGAGTATGTAGTGATTTCTTACCAATGGCTCAGTTTCGGCTCACTACGTTACGACTTTGAGCTATTTTGTTAACTTCTGGTTTTGGATATGTGTGTGTGTGTGTGTGTGTGTGAGAGAGAGAGAGAGAGAGAGAGAGAGAGAGAGAGAGAGAGAGAGAGAGAGAGGGGGAGAGTGCGAGGAGAGAGAGAGAGAGAGAGAGAGAGAGAGAGAGAGAGAGAGAGAGAGAGGCTCAGACAGGGTCTCAACTTTGTAGCCCAGGCTGGCTTCAAACTAACAATCCTTCTGTCTCAGTCTCCCGCGTAGCTGGCATTACAGGTGTGTGTCACCAAACTCTGTTGCTAAAAGAAGACATGGGAAAGGTTTGGAAGAGGGACATGACATGAGGACTGTGCTCTGGGGATGTTGGACTTAGTGAAAGAGGCCTTTGAATGCTTGAAGGATCACGGCTGAAGAATTCCTGTGCAGAGAGTCAGCATGGGTATAAAACCAGGCCAGTGGAGGGTCAGAGGTACCTAGGACAAAGGATCCCAAGCCTGACTGACAGTGGAAGGGACTGGGCAAAGTACAGGTGCTGGGAGGTGCATTCTGAGGCTTACTCATCCTTGCACTCCAGGCATCTAACTTGACACACACCTATAAATGATCAACAGGAGGGAATGGGGACAGCAAGTATAGTGAATTCATTCAAGAAGTTCATTCAAGAACTATGCTTTGAGGAACATAGTGAATGAGTAGAGAATTAACCAGCCTACCTTTCCCCTTCACTCTATCCCTTTCCTCTCTTTTCCATTATATGGAGACAGTTGAACATGTTTGTATCTGGAGAGAAGAGAGGAAAAACATGATGATGAAGGATTAAATAAATAAAAGGGAAAGAAGAAACATGGTGAATTGCTCCTGCTTTTCATGAAGTCTGTGTATAAACAGTTCAAGAGCCAGGACCTTCCTTCCTTGGGGAATGGAAAGTACTTGGGCTTGGATGTGTAGCTCAGGGACAGAGCACTTACTTGGCTTATTCAAGCCTCTGCTTTCCATCCCTAGTACCTTACAGGCTGGCTAAGTAGCTCCTGTGATCCTTTTGTCGGGGATACGTCATTAATATTTACAGCAGGTACAGGTCAGCCCACATGACTTGTTTCTGTACTTTGGTCTGGATAATATTTACTAAAAAAGAATTATATAAGGAAATAGAAAGAACACTAAATCATTAGATTGGAGAAGCTAGGCATGCTAAACATCAGATTATAAGGCACAGTCAGAAAGCATACCATGAGAACAGCTCTAGGATGCTTCTGTGTGTATAACTGTATGGACATTCTGTTGGATGCACATGTCTGCAGTGGAAAATGAATGCAAGTGCCTGCATGGTACTTGGACAGTAGTTGAGAGTGAGCTCAGCAGTTAGGTAGCCAGGTAGAAATCCTGGCCTTTCTGCTTCCTACCTTTTTGTTATGAGCAGCCGACTCAATCTTTTCACATCGGAGGTTCTCCGATTAAAAGAAGGAAATCAGCTGGGTGTGGTGGTTGGTATATGTCTGTAATCCTGGCAGTGGAGACCTGAGACAGGAAGAACACAAGTTCCATGCTAGCCTGGGTTGCATATCAAGGCCTTTTCTGTAACATGGGAAAAAAGAAAAGAGAAAAGAAAAAAAAAGGAGTCAAACATAATTCCAACTTTGAAGACTTTGAAGACATAATTCCAACTTTGAAGAAGGATGTGAACTATGGGGAATGATCTTCAAAAATTTATCTAACACATACTAATTAAGCACCTGCTGTGTGCCAAGCACCGGTCTTGGTTCTGGGGTGTGGTAGTGAAGAAAATAGGCAAGGAGTATGCTCTCACAGAGCCTTCACTCCACTGAGTACAGGGGTACACTGGTATACTTGCTGCCACAAAGTACTTGACAAAAAGCAACTCAAGGGAGGGAGGATTTATTTTGGCTTACAGTTTGAGAGGATACAGTCCATCATGGTGGGAAAAGCATGACAACCAGAGCGTGAGGCAGCTGGTCCCATTGCATCTGACATCAGGAAGCAGAGAGAGACAAATGCTGGCAGTCAGCTCAGCTTACTTTCTCCTTATTCAGTTCAGAAACTCAGCCCATAGGGTGTTACCACATAAAAGGTGGGTCTTCCCACATCAGTTATCCTAATCTATATAATCACTCCATATATACCCAGAGGCTTGTCTTTTAATTATCCTAGATCCTGTCAAGTTGACAATCAGTATTAGCCATCACGGGGAGTGAAGGAGACTTTATAAGGCACCAACCAAGCACAGTGCCTGGTTGTGCTTAATCAATGGAAGCTAACACTACTGACTTTGTAGAGAGGAAATTGAGAAGAGTGGGGCTAGGGTCTCACTCTGGCCTTGAACTGAGCTCATGTGATCTTCCCACCTCAGCCTCCTGAGTAGCTGGGTCTACAGACACCATGCTGCCCAGTTTGAGAACACTGTTACCTTCTTTTTATTATCACAAATATGTAGGGCTTTTATTTGCAAATGAATTTAGAGTTCTTGAGTTAGTGCTGTTACTGATGTGTGTGTGTGCTAGCTGAATAATTTAGGTGTTGATCTTAGTGGATGATAATCACACCTGCCTAAAATGTTCCTATTACAGTAAAAGGGCCTGGGTTCTGGTTTGCAAGTATCCTTCCTTTCCTTCCTGCTAAATGGAAAGCACTGGGAAGGTACCTGACTTTTTTGACATTTGCTTGACACAGGCTGTTCTCCAAAGTGTCCCTATATTTTGTCACATATCTAGGGTACAAAACAAGGCCAATAAAGCAAGCCTGGATGGAGATATATTAATTAAAATACTGCACAAATTTTTTAACCTAAAACTAAGGAGCAGTTGAAGTAAAGGCGAATCATAGCTCTGGTTTAATTGGGAATCTCTTGGGATCAGTAGTGCGTGCAGTCTGAGAGTACAGGCACTAAACAATAAATCCAAAAAAGTTTGGGACCATGCTCACTTTTCCCCTACAGACTTCCAGAACTGAAACAAAAAACAAAGTGATTTTAATCACCTAAGAGCCTGTGTGTTAAAGGGTGGTGGAATGTGGGCAGCCTTGAACTACCTTTAAACCTCTTAGCCAAGGGCAATTCATTAAACCTCCCCATTCATTCATAGGATTCCCTTAGCAAGAGGAAGCACTTTGAAAGAGGGAATTAGGGACCTGCCCTCATTAATTAAAAATAACCCTTGATTTTTCCAGGAGCTAGAAAAGCTTTTGTGTAATTGTGGTTTGGGAGGCAAAGGTGATCCCATACCTGAAGCCACACCCATTGAGACACTGGGCTGCCCCAGCCTGTCTGGCCAGGCTTCAGAGAAGCTGCCTTTGTCCCTGTGTATTTAGGTGTTGAAGCATTAGCATTCCCAATGCTTGAGCATGCCTTGGGATGGCCACTAGCACCTTGACTCACTGGCGTATGTGTGACATTCACACAGACAGTCCCCTCCCTCCTTCTTCCCACTGGAATCACTTGTTTTCAAAATACAATTATGAAATGAGCTGGGTGTAACTTTTTGTTTTTACGGGGAATGCTAAATGTCCTCTGTACCCTTTTCAGCAACCCTCCCTCCCATTGTACACTTTTTGAGGTATTCTCAGTGGACCAAGAATGAGTTTACAATGGGTTACAAGAAGGAAACACTTGTAAGTTTTGCTCAACTGGTAAGTTTTAAAAATAGCTCTTGGATGTTGTAGCTTGGAACGCCATGTGTGAGATCCCTGACGACATGTGCTCTGTGTCGCAAAGCCCTTCACAAGTGTCACCTAATTAACCGCGTGCCCTCTGACAGGTGGCAGGCCCCTCCATGGCTTGTAGGAAGGGGAACTCCTGCTTGCCTGACCGTAGCTCAGCTAAGTGTCTTTGTTTGGGGGGAATGTGCTGTCTGTAGAGAGAAGGCACTTTTGCCTAGTCCTCCTGGGGTCTTGGGTAATTATCAGGTGAGATTTAAGTGTCAAGATTCCTTAGCAGCTTCTAGTTTTTGCCAGACAAAACCAGCTGTTTGTTTGTTTTGTGGTGGCAGTGGGAACCCAAGGCATTACATTTGCTAAGCAAGTAGTTTATTTCTGAGCTACCTCCTACCCAGTCCCAAAGTTAGTCCTTGCTAACAGGAACAGAACACAAAGGAGAGACCCGCTTGGAGATTGACTCAGCCTTGGGGGAGTCTTGTTGGAGGTGATCAGTTCTTGAGCACAGGTGATGGGGGTATTCAAGATGGGATAATGGGGTGGGGTAGTATGTTGAGGAAACTAGGACGTTTGGACATCTGCCCATTGTTAGGACTGGTAGCAGGTAGAAGAGACTCAGTTATCAGTCTTAACATGGATGGAACAGACACTCTGTCCTGGGAGAAGATGAAGGTTACAGTGCCATTATTAGAGCAGGTCCTTCCAAGGAAGAAAAGAAACAGAACAGAATTTTGGGCACAGCCTCGGGAATAGAGGAGGAGGGCAGGGGCTCCAGAAACAAAAGGAAGTCTGCCATCGGCCCAGGAGCACCACTCACTGGGGCTAGTAGATGAGCACAGCAGGGTTGGGTGTGCACCCATCGCCATTATCAGATGCCCTCCACAGATTGTGCTGTCTCAGACAAAATCTCTCCCTGTCTTTTCATTGGTAAAAATGGAGGTAGTAGGAGCTGGAGAGATGACTCAGCGGTATAGAGCACTGGCTGCTCTTGCAGAGGACCTGAGTTCAATTCCCAGCACCCACATGGTGTGGCTAACAACTGTCTGCAACTCCAGTTCCAGGGGATCTGACGCCCTCTTCTGACCTCCATGGGCATTGCATGACGTGGTTTTACTTACATACAT
This sequence comes from Nannospalax galili, assembly GCF_000622305.1. Taxonomy (NCBI): domain Eukaryota; kingdom Metazoa; phylum Chordata; class Mammalia; order Rodentia; family Spalacidae; genus Nannospalax; species Nannospalax galili. The sequence goes on along the minus strand of NW_008341187.1, from coordinate 552,429 downwards.
GTAGGCAATACACTCATACACATAAAACAAGATAACAAAAAATGGAAGTAGTAAAACTTCCTACCTGACAACCTTTTTAAGAAAACTAAATTAAAGAGAAAAAGAAGTACCTACAATAGCAGGTGGTACCAGATAAGTGTTTGGTAAATACTGGCAATGAAGAAAAAAATTGGACTGACATTAGTTCAATTTGTATTACTATAATGAACTACTTGAGACAACCAACTTATTTTTTTAAAAAAAGGCTTATTTTGGCTCATAATTTTGGAGGGTCCAGTCAAAAATCAAATGGCATACTGCTTTGGGCCTTGGACAGGATGGCAAGGCACTGGCAGGAGCCTGTTGCAGAGTAAATCACTCACCTCATAAGCTAAGTGGCAAAGCCAGACGGGAGGAGGAAGAGGCTGAGATCCTGCCATTCCTGCCCTCAGTGAGTTAATGATGTCTCATTAGGTTCCACCTCCTAAAGCTCCACCACCTCCCAGCAGACCTATGCTGGGGATCAAGCCTTTAACTATAGTGTAGACTTATGTGAGATACCCATCCAAACTGATTTATAGGTAGAGATCCAATGGCTGCCCTCAGGAGGCGGTGGGGTGCAAGATGAGGAATAGTAGGGAAGCTTTGGTGGGCGCTTGAGTAGTATACGGGCCTCATGAGGTACATGGAACAGGTAGCCCCAATGACGTCTGATACCATAGTCTGTAGTCAGGATAACACCTTGATGTGGATAACAACCAGTTTGATTTTGTTTTTAATGTATACCATTTGATTATAATTATATAAGAGTTGGTCTTCAAGAAAACAGCTCTGGGCTTTTATTGGCAATGCACTGTCCTTTGCGGTGCTCTGTGGTGGTCCCCTTAGGATAAGCAAGGACAGATGGCAGTTTGTGATCCCTAACAAAACCCTGGACACATGTGGTAGAAGATATATATAGAGCTTCGCATGCCTCTGTCTGCCTTTGCATGTGTTTCTGGCATTGTTTTGCTTTACAGCTTTAGCACACGGTTTTTTTTGTTTTTGTTTTTTTTCATGCTCTATGAATCAGATTATACAGTGTTAACACCGCACAATTAAAATTTAAATTCAATTACAAATTTCCATTGATAGCTACTATGTGTAGAACTCTCAACTTTTGAGCCACGTCACTACTTCCCCTTTTCTATATTGTACTGTCTGCATTCGTTTGTTCTCTTGTTCATTCATTCACTCGCTCAACAGATTATTTATTAGATACTTAATCTGCTCCAGGTACTTTACTAAGTTTTGAGGGTGGTGTACAACTAAGACTCATCAAGCCTTGTAGGCAGATGAGTTTGATTATACCCTGGCATGGGAGTGCCTGACCTAGTCCCAGGGGTCCAGGGAGGCCCATGGAGAAGATAGAGTCTTTAATTTCCTTAAAGTTCTGTCAAAAATATACTTTAACCTTGAGGCTCCAAATTATGACTTTCAAAGCCTTCTCTAGTCTCTGCTCCAGTACCGAACACTGCTTGGAAACTGCTCCTTCCCTGTTTTCATTTCTCATGAGATGCATTTCTCACCCCAGCTTTATAATGTGTTTGGTAAAGTCTGAAGGATTTACCTGTGCTCTCTGTTTAATTTATGGCAAAGAACCAGAGAATCCTCTCCATTTCCCTCTTTAGTACAATAAGCATTTTCATGAGTAGTTAAAGTCTTTTGTCTGGTGAGGAAAATTTAGCATATTCAAAGAGTCTTCATGGTGACTTTGGAAGGATTTAAGGTTGGATATCTAAAATTTCTGTTTTCATTTTAGCTTCAGTTCTTTGGCAAAGGTGAACACTCTCGCTGGATTCTCTTTGTACAATTTTACAGAATAAACGAAAATGTCAAGTGTCAGTGCTGTGAATTTGCATACCTTGTTTAAGGCTCCATAGGGAAAATGTGGGTGGCTTGGACATGGTTCCTTCCCACCTTCGGAGCTAGGGCTTTTAAAAAAAAAAAACCCCAGGGGAACTGGAGAGATGGCTCAGTCTTTAAAAGCACAGTCCTGTTCTTTCAGAAGACCCCAGTTTGGTTCCCAATACCCACATTGGGCAGCTCACAGTTGCCATCAATAGCAGCTCCAGGGGATCCAACACTTTTCTGGCCTCTGCATCTTGTTTCTCTAATTTAACCTTATCTTGATCCATGGGTGGTGATGCACACCTTTAATACCAGCGCTTGGGAGGCAGAGACAGAGGCAGAGGGGCAGAAAGGCAGAGGCAGAGGCATTTCTGTGACATAGCCTGGTCTACATAATGAATTCCAGGCCAGCCAATGCTACATAGTGAGACCCTGTCTCAAATAAAACAATGTATGTATCCCTATCTCTGTGTCCACTTCAGCCTTTTTAACTGAACTGTAGTATTTAGGGACTTTGTCAGCATCCCTATCCTGTTTCCCAGGCACATCAGTCAGTGTGTTTGAACTCCTTGATTTTATCTGCCCTCTGTGGATGCTAGGAAAGGACCATCCATGTGTGTTCTCTGCCCTTGACCACTGGCTCTGAATATGTTTCCTGTTTGTCTCTTCTGGGGGGTTTTATTTGTTTGCTTTTCCTGAGATAAAGTTTCTATCTGCTAGGGGAATATTTGCACAATGACTGATGCATGGGCATGCAGGTTTTCGGTGTGTCATATGCATAATCTTATATGGAATAATTTCTGGTCACCACCCTGGTGCTATTTAGATGATTGAGGTCTAACAGACAACAACAAGCAAGGAAATATTTCTGTTCTTCTTTCCATGCTACAAGGAAGGAGAATTTGACAAGGCAGTAAAGGAAAAGGGAGAGTAGAGCAAAATTTCTGTGAGGAAAATTCTTATTTCATAATCTTTATACAATGCAATAAAAATAAGATAATATGATGAGTGCGGTATGTTTTGAAAAATGCATCTTTGTATGTGGGGTTAAGACAAGGTGTCATGTTTGTGGCCTAGGCTGGCCTCTAAATTATTATGCAGCTGATGACCTTTACCACCTGATCCTCCTGTCTCCACCTCCCAAGTGCTGGGATGACAGGTGTATTAGTTACTTTTCTGTTGCTGTGATAAAACACCATGACCATGGCAACTTATAGAAGGAAGAGTTTATTTGAGTTTATGGTTCCAGATTCCAGAGGGATTAGAGTCCATCATGGTGGGGAGACAGGGTAAGGTGGCTGGAGCAGGAGCAGAAAGCTAAGCACTGACATCTTCAAGCAGGCAGAGGAAGCAGAGTGACTGGGAATCCGGCACGTCTGAAGAACTCTCCTCCAGCAAGGCCACACCTCCAAAAACCTCCAAAACATCATTACCAACAGTGGACAAAATGTCTAAATGCATGGAACCTATGGGGGACATTCTCATTCAAACCACCACAGCAAGCATGTACCACCCAAGCTTATATCTTAAAATGACAAATGTTCCACAAAATATATAGAAAATAAATTAACTATCATATAACCAACAATTTAAAGACCTTAGCACAGATGTTTTGGTCATGGGGCTTTTATATCCTGGTTAATGGTCTGAGAATCTAGTAGGGTGTGTATGTTTGTACGTAAATTTTGAAACAGATCTGACTTGGGATTTCTGAAAAGAGTAGCACACAATTTAAGTAGAAATACTTCTGTTTTGCTTCCAGATTGTAAAAGTAGAATGTACACACTGCAAGAAAAAAAAATCACAAGAACTTAAAAAAAGAATAAAGAGTATACTTAAGGTCCTCACCTAAGGTCCTCCCTGGCACTTCTAACTCAGATGTAACCACGGGATTCTGTTTGACACACATATACATACATACATACATACACACACACACACACACGTATATATATATGTATATATTTGTTTATATATATGTTTAGTAAATATTGACTAATATTTCTTTGATAATTTGTTCATAATATTTTTGTACCTTTATTTCTGTGATTCATCTCTTAAAATCATGAGCCCTTTACCTGAGATAATATTTTTCTTATTTTCTTTGTGTGTATATGTATGTGTTTAAGATGTGTGTATACATGTTTGTTGATATGCCTGCATGTGTATGTGTATGGGTGTGGAGGCCAGAGGTCAGTCTTTGGAATCATCTTCAATCTCTTGTACTTTATATTTTGAGACAGGGTCTCTCACTGAACCTGGTGTTCAATGATTGACTATAGACTGGTTGGGCAGCAAACCTTAGGAATCCTCTTACAGCCCGTACACCAGTGCTGAGAACAGAGATATGCACTGCCCTGCCTGGCCTTTTACTTGGGTGCTGAGGACCCAAGCTTAGGTCCTTATGCTTGCATAGCAAGCACTTTACCAACTGAGTCATCTTCCCAGCCCCAAGCAGTCTGTATATATGAAGCCATTTACTTCATTATCATGTGTGATAAATCTTCCCCTGATTGGAGAATATGCCTTTTTTGTTTTGTTTTTACAGTGTCGATGATAGAGCCCAGGACCTCACACATGCTAAATATGAATTCTTCTGCTGAGCTACACTATCAGCCCAAGTGTGTGTGTATGTGTTTGTGTGTGTGTGTGTGTGTGTGTGTGTGTGTGTGTGTGTGCGTATGTGTGCATGCACGTCTTTGTGTTTTCAACTTCACAACTAACGTCATGAAGAGGAAAATGGGGGAGGGCTTTTTTTGAGAATTGGTCGTTCAAGGCCTTGCACATGTTAGCCAAGCTTTCTTACTCAGAGCTGTGCCCCTTCCCCTGGTCCTGGGAGGTTCGGGTGTCACAGAGAAGTTGCGTTTTCAAATTAAGGTATCTCTACTGGTAGAGCAGCAGTGTCCCAGGTGCTGTATCATCACAGCTTGTGGCTATTAATGCTCAAGAACATTGTTTACGTTATAGTCCATGCTTTTCCCATCACTGTAATCCAGTACCTGTCTTAATTCCTTTCTTACTGCTGTGATAAAATGCCCTGATAAAGGCAACGTAGGGAGAAAAGGTTTATTTTGGCTTACACTTCTGGAGGGGATAGAGTACATCCTAGTGGGGAATGCAGAGCCACAGGAGCATTGGGCTGACCTGTTACATGGCATGGGCAGTCTAAAAGCAGAGAGTAAATGGGAAGTGGGACCAGGCTATGACACCTCAAAACCCACTCCCATTGACATACTTCCTCCAGCAAGGCTCCACCTCCTAAATGTTCGATAACCTCCCCACACAGCACCACTGGCCAGGAGTCAAGTGTTCATACACATGAGCCTATAGGAAACTTTTCACATCCAAACCACAATACTGACAAAAAGCAAGTAAAGGGAGGAAGGGCTTATTTTAGCTTATAGTTTTTAAAATTTAATTTTATTTATTATTTTCATTTTATGTGTATGAGTGCATTGCCTGCATGTGTATAAGTGCACCCATGTCATGCAGTGCCTGCGGAGGTCAGAAGAAGGCATCAGATCCCCTGGAACTGGAGCTGCAGATGGTTGTTAACCACCATGTGGGTACTGGAAATCGAACCTGGGTCCTCTGCAAGAGCAGTCAGTGCTCTGAACTGCTGAGTCATCTCTCCAGCCCCCATTAGCTTATAGTTTAAGAGGTGACACATCTACCACTGTGGAAGGTATGGGAGTGGGAGCAGGAGGCCTCTGGTCACATTGCATCTACTGTCAGGGAGTAGAGAGATACATACTGGTGTTCAGCTAGTGTTCTCCTTTTCCTCTTTTTATTCAGCCTAAGGCCCCCATCCCATGGGATGGCACCACCACACTAGTTCAGAATGTGTCTTCCTCCCTTAGTTAAACCTCTCTGTAAATATCCTCAGTGACACTGAGAATTGTATGTCGTAGGCGATGCTAAATCCAGTCAAGTTAACAATGATTAACCATCACATCTCTGGACAGGGTTATCTCTATAGAGCCAATCTGTGCTTCCTGACTGACCTGCTGGAACCATGCAGGATACTAGTGGGTATGTGAGCCCGGTGGGTGAACTTTGTCTTGGTTAAATGATGCCCCTCCTAAACTGTAATAATTAGTGGTACATATGGATTTAATTGGCTTCTAAGATGTGAGTGCTGGCTGCATGCACCACAGTGCTCCAGTGTAGAGCTGTAGAAAGAAAAAGTTGTTCCTGTGGCTGTGGACAAACGAACAAGATCCTGACAAATGGTTGCTGTTCTGCACAGTGAGGATAGATTTATATTTAGACCAGAGTAAACTATGCAACCAGGTAATAATTTTGAGCAATGAAGTAAGTTTGCTACAGGAATCGTTAAAGAAACAGATAAATCACAGTAATTTCAACATGGCACTTTTGCCATTCAATAAATGGGTATTTTAAATTTCATTTGCTTTTGAACTAAGTTCAATAATTTATAGAGTAAGTCATTCAAAGATTAATGCTCAGAAGAGGAGAAAATCACTACACAAGAACAGAAACATATCATCTATGTATATTACATCGAAGCCTTGTCTGCCTGTGTTTCCATTATAAACCCAATCTTGCAAGCGTTTATAAAAAGTTTGCCCTGGGCTAAGTTTTGGCATTTTTCTCAACCTCCTGAGACTCTTTTTTATTTGACTTTTTTTCAAATAGTATAACATCTATCCGTGTGGGGGGTTTTGGAGTGTGTGTGTGTGTGTGTGTGTGTGTGTGTATGTGTGTGTGTGTGTGTGTGTGTGTGTGTGTGTGAGAGAGAGAGAGAGAGAGAGAGAAAGAGAGACCCATGCTTGTGTATATTTGTGGGTGTGTTCTTGCCACCATATGTCAGTCTGGAGGCCACATATTGGCATTATGTGTCTTCATCTATTGCTTTCCACCTTATGTTTTTAAAACAGGGTCCCTCATTGAACCTGGAGCTCAATGTTTCAGCTTAATTAATGCCCAGTGGACCTCCCCCCAGGATCCACCTGTCTCCATTCCCAACCCCCAACACTGTAGTCACAGCCACACACCACCATGCTTGGCTTTTGTGTAGATGCTGGGGATCTGAACTCAGGTCCTCATGTACTTGACCTGCTGAGCCATCTCCCCAGTCCTTCCAGTTTGTTTTTTTGAGACAGAATCTGAATTTCACGGGTTCATCTAGTGCTAGCAAGTCCCGAGGGATCAGTCTGTCTCTCCTTAGTGGGGTTACAAGGGTGTTCTACTGTGCCCGGATTTTACATGGGGTCTGGGGAGCTCAGATTCTCATGTTTGCATAGCAAACACACTACTGACTGAGCCATCTCCCCAGCCCCATATCCATGCGTTGTTAAATGCTCTACACCATTACAATCCATCTATAATTCATGTTATATTTTATTTAAATTTTATTTATTTATTTATATTTATTTATTTTTATTTCATGTGTATGAATTGCTAGCCTGAATGTATGTAAGCACACCCCTGTGTGCAAAGCCTGCAGAAGCCAGAAGAGGGTGTTGGATCACCTGGAACTGGAGTTACAAACTGGTGTTAGCTGCCATGCGGGTGCTGGGAATTGCAACCTGTATCCTCTAGAAAAGCAGCCAGTGCTCTTAACTGCTGCTTTAAAGAACTCAATTGGAGCTAGGCATAGTGGAACACACCTTTAACCCCAGACCTTGGGAGGAAGAGGCAGGTGGATCTCTGTGAGATGAAAGCCAACCTAGTCTACATAGCAGGTTCCAGGCCAGCTAAGACCTCAGGGGGATCCTGTCCCCAAAAGAACCAAAAAAAAAAAAGCCTTCAGCCTGCAGAGCAGAGTCCCAAACCAGGGTGACTTTTCAGCTATGTTGGACAGCATTTCTCCAACAACACAAACAAGCTGGCCACTTGTTTCACTCGAGAGCTCAGAAGCACATTAGCAAGGTCTACTGTAGACCTATTGAACATGATGGTTATGATAGGGTGGCGGGGGCATGGGGAGGGTGGAATGAGACTCCAGTGACTAGAGTTTAACCAAATCCCAGAGGATTGTAATACATTGACTTTGAGAAATTCTGAAGGGCTTATTGGAACCAGATCTCAGGAATGTGTGTGTGTGTGTGTGTGTGTGTGTGTGTGTATGTTTGTGTCTTTGTGTGTGTGTTTGTGTCTGTATTCCCTTGTGCCTGTATGTCTGTGTGTCTGTATGATTCCCAAGGGCAGTAAGCATAATGGGTGACCTGTATTTCATCAGCCAGCTGTGGAGCACACTGCTGCTGGACTTGGAGCTTACGTAAGAATGTGGTTCAAGGTTGAGGCATGTAGTCCAAGGTGCATTGGGTCACATTGGGTGATGGGATTAGGGATCCTCTGCTGCAGTTTGACCACAGCAGCCTCAGAAGGAGCATTACACACACAGGACAGCACTGGCAATATTTGGTAATAACTAATTGAAAATTTTCTACTGAATTTAACATCAGTTACATCTTCATTAGAATTTTCATTATGATGATTGTCAAATAAAGTGCAGTTGTAGTCTAGAAATCACTCCATTTAAAAAGTTGCAAAAATGATTAAAAGAGGCGAGCAAAATGGCTCAGTGGATCAGGGCGCTCGTTGCAAGTCTGATGACCTGAGATTGATTGCCAGAACCCCCAGTGGTGGAAGGAGAGAACCAACTCCCACAAGTTGTCCTCTGGCCTCCATACATGCACCATGGAACATACACACATAAACACACAAAGAATAAATGTAAAAAAAAAATTAATGATAAAAAATTAGTTTTGTGAATATAATATCTTGTTCATAATGATCAACTGGAACGTTAAGAAGTCATCACCTAGAGCACCTTGTTTTGAGCGGGGAGCTTTTTAGAGAGGGTTTTACTCTTGGTCCTGGCTAGCCTGGAACTTGCTTTGTATTCTGTTCTCCCTCAGCTTTCTGGGTGCTAATATTACAGGTTTGCTTCCCCACACCCAGCAACCATAACCCTTGACCAGGAATGGCTTGCAGCCCTCTCAAGCATAGAACCTGAGTTTTTGAAACAAAGGTTATTTTTAAGGAAATAAACTTAATTTTTTGCTTTAAAAAACAAAACCAAGAACCAGACAAGATCCTATTTGGCAATTTTATACTAATTCTTTATTTAATATCGTTTCTAATACTCCCTATTTTATTCTCCTTATAGTCATTAGGTATTATTAGGAAATGTATTAATTCTTTTCCACCTCAGATCTTCCCCATTTCCTGAGTACATGAGGTGGTGTCATTGTCTGGGAGATACCATGGTCAGAGGCTGACAGCTCTCTGCCCTACGGTCTCTGAAACCTTTTCACATAAGTGTTTTGCTTCCCTCTCACACAGCCCCATGTCCTCCCCCCAGATCCTGCCTAACTGTATAGTCTCTAGATAATAAGATACTATTTTACTGTTTCCTTTGTCTCCCAGGAAATGTAGCATCTAGAGCTTATCAGAGTTCCCAGGTGCATCAACCTGGTGTCAGAACAGAAGAAACTTTGCTCCTGTGAATAAGATGTGTCATGAAAACCAGTCCTAAGAGTGACTGGAAGTCTATACTAGTCAGCTTTGCATTGCTACAAAATACTTGAGGCAACTAGTTTTTTTGTTTTGTTGTAATTCTTATTACATTTATTTATTATGTATGTGTGCATGCATGAGTGTGGATATGTGTGTGAATATGTGTGCACGGAAGTCAGATGACAACTTGAGGGGGGAGCCTGTTCTCTTTTTCCGCCATGTGGGTCCTGGAAAATGAACTCAGATTGTCAGACTTGGCAACTAGTTCTTTTACCCATTGACCTATCTTGTTGGTCCACAACTACTTTTATAAAGAAAAGATGTTCATTTATCTCACATCAGTTGTGCGGGGGGAGGATTTTCCCTCCCTGACGCTTTTCTTCATTGATATGATGTGGAGAATATCAGTTTCCCTCCACTTCCACATTGTACAAAAAATTTCATATACCAAGCCATGAACTTGAATCCAGGAAATAGACTAACACTTCCTGTTTTATCTGTGAACACTGTGGGTGAGAGGAGACATGAAGAAGTAAAAAGGCCAGGATGGGTGTGGAGGTTCCAGGCCAGCTGCTGCTTAGAGAGTGTGGCAGCTGCCTTAAAGTTCTTGTAACTCTGAGTCGCAGATCTTTTAAGAAGTATCTGCTCAGTGAATTTTACTTGTTGATGTAACTCTGCAATCTATAAGCAAAGCTTAAATCAAAACATGGCAATCTGTGGCCCAGTGAGTGAAACTGAAAACAGGAATTAATGGAAGAGTCAAAGAGAGCTAATGAAGCGTTCAGAGTTAGACAAATCCTGGCAGTAGGCTCCATTGGACAGTGTCCAATGCAGAAGGCCCATGCCAGGCTATAAAAAGCAGCACCTAATGGGGAGGGACCCATATCTTCTTCCACACTGTAGCTTTAGCATGTGGGTCAGGGACTCAGCACATAGTGTGTGCTCAGTAGGTAAGTTTCAATGATAGACTGTGGAGGGATAATGAATCCCTCATGATTCTATTTGTAGTCCAGTTGAGGACCTAAGATCCCAATGTGTGAATGTAAGACCTGCTACCAGGGGCTCATGTAACAGTGCTCAGGTGGCTGATTCTGGTTTTGACAATGCTCAGGCATGGCACTTAAGACACAAGTGGACATGGAAGTGGGGAGCAGCATTTGGAGCTGGATCTAAAGGGTGAGTACAGGTGGCTGGGCAAGAAGGAGAACATCCCAAGTAGCATGAGCAAAATTGAGGCTCCTGGTTCTCTAAGGGTTTTGTGGATACAGCATGTATTCATTAAGAAGAGCGTTCAGGGTAGGGTCATTGGTAAAAGGGTGTCTTTATCAGAATTACAAACTGTCCATCAGCACTGTGTTTCCTGAGACATTTTGGAACAGAGAATGAATGACAGAGTGGTGTGCTTCTCCAACAAAGCCACGTGAGATTTCACTCTAGAGGTTTAGGGCCCAAGACTGTGTGTAGAACATGCCCACCTGGTGCTAACTGATACTGATGTGGATGACATTTGAACAGTAAGAACTTTAGTACTATTTCAAGGTTTACTGAACAGTACTGTTTAAAAGAATATGACATTGCTACACTATAGGATTTTCGTGTTTAAAAAGAACCCATGGAACTGGGGAGATGGCTGAGTGGGCAAGAGCACTTGCTGTACAAGCATGAGAACCTTAGTTCCAATCTCTAGCACATACATTGGAAATCTGGGCATGGCTGTGTATGCCTTTAACCACAGCTTGGGGCTGGAGATAGGGCAGAGACAAGTGAATCCCAGTAACTCACTAACTAGGGAGCCTATTGGAGAAGGTGAGCTTCTGATTGAGTGAGAGGCCCTGTGTCAAGAGAATAAGATAGAGAACCAAAGAGGAAAACACCTCACATCCTGCTCTGGCCTCTGAGTGTGCAAGCATAGGTATGGGCATCCACATACTCATGTGCATATTACACACACACACACACACACACACACACACACACACACCCTGGACCCCAAAGATAATCAGGGGATCCATTTGTCTTTCATTACCACTAGAAAAAAGCCAAACCTCTCACTATTTGAGGAGCAGAGGTGGAACTCATCCCGAACCCCAAACATACCTCCCATTCCACCCAACAGTGGTGGTCTATGCATCTGTGAACTAGAAGACCTCAGATGGAATGGCTTGGCTGAACACTGGAAACCCTGTGAAAAGAAAAGCAGTAGTAGCTCCAGGTGACTTATTTATGGAAAATAGGAACGTGAATGTTGTTTGGACCCTGGTCACATGAACAGATGCCCCACTGATTGCTTGAATTAGAGAAGTCAGACAAGAGGGAGCTGGAGTCTGGATAAAGAGGAGAATCAGAGGGGACTGGAGAGGTGGCTCAGTGGTTAAGAGCATTGACTGCTCTTGCAGAGGACCCAGGTTTGAATCCCAGCACCCATATGGTCTGTAACTCCAGTTCCAGGGGAATCCAATGCCTTCTGACCTCCATGGGCATTGCACGACACAGGTGCACTTAATATACATGTAGGCAATACATACATACACATAAAATAAAAATAAGGAAAATATTTTTAAAAAAGATGAGAATCAGAATTTTAGATAATGATGAATTTCAGGTTACCCTAGAATTTCTACCTGCCATTGCCTTGCCTTGGGCCATGTATTGATGGCAACTTGTCTAGTTGATCTCTGGGAAGGGTGATGAATTCAGAGAGAGGTTGCACAGCAATCAGCAAGACATGAGTCCACCCTTGAGCCCCTAGGATTTCGTTTACAGGCTCTTATTTATTTCCATGTAAATTCAAAGATGTGGATCTTTGTGCTTAAAAACAGAAAGAAAGAGGCCTGTGTTATAAGTCAACTTGTAGAAGGAAGAGTTTATTGGGTTTATGGTTTCAGAGGGTTGAGTCCATCATGGCAGAGGAAGCAGCAGAAGCTGAAGGTTGAGCACATGTATCTTCAAGCACGGGTAGAAAGCAGAGAGAGGGGAAACTGCAAGTGAGGCAAGGCGATGCACTTCCTCCAGCAAGACCGCACTTCCTCCAGCAAGACCGCACTTCCTAAACCTCTGCAAACAGCCTCACCACCTGGGCCCAGTGTTCAAATACCTGGACCCTATCGGGGATATTCTCTTCCAAGCCACCAGTTTCCTTGGAAGTTTCTCTGTCTAGTCTGTGTGTTTTGTTTTTGTTGTTTTTGGTAAGGATCTCTCCTAGGAAAAACATGTACTGCCAGCTAGAAGAAACCATGACTTCTCAGCCTTCTTGTCAAGTTTAAGATAATTTTTAAAATTATAGTTAATTATGTTTGTGTGTATGCATGTGTGTGTGTGTGTGTGTGTGTGTGTGTGTGTGTGTGTGTGTTGCATGGTGGGTCAGAGGGCAACTTGAGGGAGGTGGTTCTCTCCTTTCATCTTGTGGGTTCCAGGGATCCAACTCAGGTCATCAGGCTTGGCAGCAAGCACCTTTACCTCCTGAGCCATCTCACCAGCTCCAAGGTATTTAAAAAATTTAACACTAGCAGCCACTGGGCTCCCTGCATTAATCCAGAATGCCAGCAAGAGAATGGTACATTTTGCCTTTTCCTCATGCGAAAGTAAGCTGTGGAGTCTGACTCTTTCCACCTCCTTCCTGTGCCCAGTGTGGAGGAGGAGAACTTGGCACTGAGCTGAGCTGGTGGGCGCTCAATGTTCTTCCTCCCTGCTTTTGGACAGCACAGAGATTTATCCCTCTTGCATTTCCAGCTGTAAAGTTCATTTGCTGTAGGATCCTGGCAGCAGAAAGGGAGGGAGAAGTGTGGATTTCCACAAGAACTTGGAAATGGAGTTGGAGTGGGGGACAGGGTATGATAGCTATTTTCCAGGACCTTATTTCTGCCCTCAGGGGCATTTTGAGTCTGGTGTATTGCACTGTGGGCTTAAGCACAATATATTCATTTAAGGTCAATTTCATAGGCGGGCTGTGTGCTTTCAGTGTAAGTAGACTGCATATGTGTGTACACATGGACAAGTGGGCGGAAGCACATGTGTGTACATATGTGCTGGTTTTGGCAAGCCACTGACTTTTCTCTTGAACAGTTTGTATTTTCAAGTAATATGCTTACAGAATGCCATTTAAGCCTGACATTTCTCTACATTTTGTTCCAAGGCTAGGTATTGAACTTCCAGATCAATCTATAAGCACCAGAAATGTTGACTGCACCAAAGATCTACACACTACCTGTTGAACTCTGAACATAGCTCAAGCATCTTCAAAACACTGTCTTGTAAAAATGATATATTGTTTGATACAGAAATATAAATACTATGAACAATAGCAAGAATAAAAACCAGGAGGCTGGGCCAGCAAGATGGCTCAGAAAATAAAAGTGCTTTACCATGGAAGCCTGACAACCTGAGTTCATCCCTGGAGCCCTAGTGGAAGGAGAGCACCAACTCCCAAAGTTGCCCTGACTTCTACAAGCACATGGTGGCACACGTATGTCCCTCCACAATAATAATAATAATTATTATTATTTAATAAAATTTTAAAAAACAAAACCAGAAGGGTGTTAATGGGAACAAGTTCGGTGAGGCTTCATAAGCAAGGCCTGGGACCAGGGGCTGAGTGAGCGGCCAGTGCAGTAAATGCTTTTCTCATTCAGACTGTTTATCCACAGTTCTTGTTCTCAGATCTCATTCTGGCACACTCATTGTTTTTCTTGTGGCAAAACAAAACAAGTCCACATAGCATGCAATACACTCCTCTGGTTTCAAACTGTGCAGTACTCTATCACCAATGGCATGTAGATTGTTGGGCAGAAGGTCCCTAGAACCTGCCCCTCTACCCTGGGAGAAAGCGCATTGACTTGGATGGCCTGTGTCTGAGCCGGATGCCTGCTACATCCTCACATTTTTAATTGACTCTTAGTTATCCTTTTTCTCTGCTACCTTCCTTCTTCAGTGGGTTTCTTTTTTAGTGTTCTGGTTGTGTTAATGATGAATGTTAATAAATTGAGTCATCAGATGTCCAGGAGAAGGCATCATTGAACAGGACCATGACCTGCACATTTCCTGGATGTTAGCTAAAGTTAACTTAACAGTTCCTAAAGCCATACATAATCTTGAACCATATAAACACCGTTATGCCTCCTGTAATAGGATTATTGAAGAAATTGAATCACTCTGATAGTTTAAACTTGTATACTGTTGATGCTTCCTCCCAAACTGCCCATTTGGCTAGGGAACTAGAACTAGAGTTTTAGGTAACTATAACCAGAGTACACAGCTCTGGCAGCTCTGACGAACTAGGCTCACCCACACATCCCAATACTCCAATTAAAGAGATGAGTAATGGTAAAAAGCACAGAGAGGAAATGTTTTTCAAAGTGGCATGTTGGGAAGAGGAACAGATAAAGGACCCCGGTCCATCTTCAAAATGACCTCAAAGAGAGTTTCAAAGTAACAGTGCCCCCGACAACCTGGCCTCTCTAAGAAGCTACAGAGGGGTGAGGCCTGAGACTTGCTAAGAACTTTGATGACTTGCAGGTTTCTTACAAATTAAATGTTCAAGACTTAAAATATGTATTCTGATAGCAAATGTAACCGGAGTGTTAGGGCAAAGGCCTGTCTCCAGCGGTCTCAACAGGCTAGGCTCAGCCATTCATCCCAATATGTCAATTAAAGAGAAGCGTAATCTTGAGAAGCAGGCGATTTACTCAACGTGGCCACATTGAGTAGAACAGATAGAAGGGCCCAGTAACCCCAAGTCTACCTTCAGGTTACTGTCATGAGCTTTAGGTCTAAGTAAAGAATTGGAGCTGAGTAATAAGAGGTCTGCGTAATGAAGCAGTTCTGGTCAAGGTGGGGTCTGCTTGGTCATTGCCTGGGTTCTGGTTCTGTAAGAGCATCTGAAGAAGGCTTTATTGTCGAGGCTTGAGAGGATCCCTTCTACTCCAGGGGCTGGCCTTTCCATCATGGACCATTATTGTCATCTGGGCAGAGGTCTGCTCTGTGAGATTTTGTTCTTCTAGGAATCCAAGGTGACTGCAGGTTTAGGATGACTTATCTCTGAGACTTCAGTGGAAGTAAAGGATATAGACAGGCGCAAAAATGAAGGTAGAGATGTCAGGATTTTGTTTTTAGTTACTTGTAGGCTCAGGTGAGGAATAAATGCTTGTTGGCAAAAGCTGCTTCTGAGAGCCAGTTTTGGGACCTCTTGTTTGTGGATCTTGCTTGGATGAGAACCTTTATTTACCCTTGCATTGATTTGGAATTAGTTTCTACTTATGAAAAACAGCAGTGTAGGGCTCTGTGCTCTGTCGACAAAGATGGCTCTTGTTTTCCTCCTAATTATATCCAGATGTTTTTGTAGTGCAACTTTCACACTTCCCACACATTCCAGCCCGTTGTTTCTGTCACCTATGGCCCATTTTACTTCCAAAGGAGACACAACATCTTTTACTGTAAGGTGAGTTGTTATCTTATAGTATATCTTGGATATGGTTTTATATCTAAAATTGATTTCTCTGTCTCTCCTTATGAGTTAATGTTTCTCAATAAACTCACAGTATCATACATTTTTACTTCATGTGTCACCTGTATGCTGAGAACTTTTGTAAAATTTCAAGTTGGCCAGTTCATTTGCAGTATTAGGAGTATGGCGATTTTCTGAAAAAGATTTATTTATCTTTATTTTATGTTTATGGGTACTAGCTTGCGTTGTGTATGTGCCTGGTGGCCACGGAGGCCAAAAGAGGGTATTAGATGCCCTGAAAGTGGAGTTAAAAATGATTGTGAGCCACCCTGTGGAAACTGACCCCAGGTCCTCTGCAAAAGCAGTAAGCAGTCTTAACCACTGAGCCATCTCTCCAGCCCCCAGTATGGCGATTTTTAAGGCTGAAGGATAATATCCAGTTAGACTTCCAGCTTCCTAAGGTACATTTACAACAAGCCTTATATTACTGAGTCCTTTGAATAAATTTAGAACTTCAAAACTAGGGTGGGATCTGGTGAGGTGGGTCAAGGGGTAAGAGTAACTACCAAACCTGACCACCTGAGTTCAATTCCCAGAGGTGGAAAGGGTGGGGGTGGGAACTAGCTCCTGAAGGTTGACCTCTGTGTGTGTGTGTGTGTGTGTGTGTGTGTACACTCCACTGTTATTTAGAAATAAACTGAACTTGAACAGTTGCAGTAAATTCAATGTCCTAGTGATGGTCAAGTGTATCCAGAGAGTTATTTTACCAGTAACCATCAATACCCTTCAGATGATTGGTGTTTGTCTGTAATAAAACTGTGAGCAGTGTGTAGCAGTGAAGTTTAGTAAACACTTCATTTCTGAGAGACCAGCACTCCCATTCAACAGTACTTCAGGTTTTCCAGAAAATCCATCGATTTCCTCCTCCATCTCCTCCTACTATATGGCCAAGCAGTCCCCCAATCCTCCCGTCTGTTCTTACACATCTATTTATCTTTCTGGTGTGTGCCATGTTTGGGAGTCTCATTAAAGCAGCATCTGTTCTGTTTTAGGAGAAACCCGACGCCAGCCCCACGTCACTTCAGCTGCCGTCCCAGATCGAAGTAAGCACAGCCACTTTCATCATCTATTTTTGCTTCTGCCTTTTCTCTTATGTGATATTCTGTAGAAATCAGATGCAGTCCACCACTCTCCTGAACTGACACCGCAAATCTCTCTCTCTCTCTCTCTCTCTCTCTCTCTCTCTCTCTCTCTCTCAGGAATCTCTCGGCTTCTGCAGCGCCGTGTCAACTCCGGAAGTAGAAAGAAAGTAAGTCACTTTCCTCCTGCCCTGGATCCCCGCTTACAGGAAGGTGTGAGGGCTGCAGTTGGATATGATTCTCCTTAACATGTCGCATGTGGTGCATCTGCTGGGGTGGCTGAGTGTGGGCTTTCCAGTCTTATTTGGGGATGCCTGGGGCTTTCCAGGAGGGTTAGTAGTTTCGTACAGCTTGTTGTGAGGGAACTCCCAAGAAATGCCTGGATAGAAGAGAAAAGACAGGTAAGTGAACTGACAGAGGTTTTCATCTTTGATGTTAGCTTTCAATAGAGAATGAAGATAAAAGATGCAAATAAAATAAATCCCAACTAAAGCAATGATCCAATAGGCGTTCCCTGAACCTTTTTGGGTGGACCACCTCAAAACAGACATAAACACACAAATCAGAAAGCTGGCTTATGCTTGGGGGCCTTTCTAGTTAAAGGCATGTTTTTGTTTCCCTGTCTAACTTAGGCCCTCTAATTTCTGCTCTTGTAGAAGATAATGCTATGTTTTATTTTATACTTTCAGGATTTCTTTTGGGCAACTTAAAAAACAAACATAAAACCAATGCCTTTTTGTCTATAGGCTCTCCCTTTTCTACTTTATTCCATCGTAATTATGCTAGGATGTTCTATTTGTGATTTTCTGAGGTAAAGAAATTTAAGGAAAGTCCACATCTCTAAGCAGACACTTCCCCTGGCCCAGAGCCACTTGCCCTGTTTCATGCCAAGAGAGGCAGAGAAGTGGTTTAGGAGCAAAGTATTTCAGGAATGAGAAGCGCACGTTGGATGAGCGTGTGTGTGTTTTACAGACCTCCCTGCCTAATCCGGGCATGTGTGTACTGCTGGCTGAGGCAGCTTTAAGAATTGAGGGCTGCTTTGCCAGAGAGCTACAGTTCCAAACTAAGATGCTAAGTAGGTTTGTTTCAGAACTAAACAACATAAGGGCTTGAGAGCCAAAGAAAAGCAAGGCCATTGCTGATTCAGAGTCAGAAGACAAATGTGAACACTATATAAGTATCTCCTGTTGGAGTCACATTATCTTCCCAGGAACCTAGTCACGTGGAGGCTGAAGTAGGCCAAGGATTTAAGTTGACATTGACTTTGAACTTGAGGGTACGGAGGTGCTGTTGAAGTATTGGTAGAATGAGTTATGGGTTTTCCTGACCTTGTTTCACACTTAGGTAAGATACAATCAGAGAGCTCAGGTATTCCCTCAGGATCTGAGTCCTTCATGAAAGAAGAAATGCTTGTATGACTCACCGAACTTTGTACTAACCTTGTTTAGGCTGGGTAGTCTTTCCCCTTAGTGGTGGAGAGTCACTCTTTCCATTTTGTATACTTTACAAAGTATGGCATGACTTTTGTGGCAGAGAGAGAGAGAGAGAGAGAGAGAGAGAGAGAGAGAGAGAGAGAGAGAGACTGACTGCCTCTTCTGAGGTTAACAAAAAATTTTCAACACACACACACTGCTGACAGCCCCCCACCTCTCCATATCTGGCACTGCCATTTTGTCTCCATACTTTTAATTGGTTCCGATTTAAGTGTTTCTAAACATTTTGAAACTTTTAAAACATTTTGTTCTTCATTTTTCTTTTAACATTTTTTGAAAATTATAGCATTCTTTTTCTCAGCTTTGAAAGCTTTGTTTTGAAGTGAGCTTCCATATAAACTTTACTCACTCAGCACTTACTAACATGTGATGCTCTTTTGTTCTCTCTCTCTCTCTCTCTCTCTCTCTCTCTCTCTAATTATTCTTGCTGAACCATTTGAGAGTAAGTTGCACACATTGTGGCCTTAAGTCCTTGAGACCTTTGGCATGTGTTTCTTAAGGACAAAGACATTCTCCCACAGAACCATAGGGAATTACCAAGGAGAAAACTTAATGAGTTTTCCTAACTTACAATTCAGCTTTCTCTGATTGTCCCAATAATGTCTCTTTCAGAACTTCTTTTTTTTTCCAATTCAGCACTTTAAAAAAATTACAGCATTTTCATGTGTTGTTTGAAAGAGCTTAGTCTTTTATGAAATTGACATTTTTGCAGAGTACGCTAGCTGTTTTCTGGAGGAGTCCTTGTTAGGGCTTCTTGTTTCCTTTCTTCTCCACAGTGCATTACATCAGGAGGCTCATGATGCTTGCTCATCCCATGATTGGTGATAATTAATTTTTACTAAATATCATGGAATCTGGCAGGTTTCATCTGACAAGTTATACTTTTCCCTCCATAATGAGCAAATATTCTGTGGGGAGAACATCTGAGGTTGTACACATATCCTGCTCTTCATCAGACTTTTACTAGAAAGTTTTAGATCCAGAGATTCTTGAATGCCTGAACCAATGTTTAACACAATGATTGCAAAACAAAAAAAAAAAAAATACATCTTAGTTAATATTTATGCCTAGATTAAATCTTCCAAATGGCTTTTTTTTTGTTTTGTCTTTAAAGATTAGATAAAATTTTAAAATTTTATCTAATCTTTAAAGACAAAACAAAAAAAAAAAATACATCTTAGTTAATATTTATGCCTAGATTAAATCTTCCAAATGGCTTTTTTTTTGTTTTGTCTTTAAAGATTAGATAAAATTTTAAAATTTTATCTAATCTTTAAAGACAAAACAAAAAAAAAAAATACATCTTAGTTAATATTTATGCCTAGATTAAATCTTCCAAATGGCTTTTTTTTTGTTTTGTCTTTAAAGATGAGATAGAACTTTAAAATTCTAAGTCGGATATAGTTGGAATAGATTTAATGCACTGTTTACTTTGAAAAGTTATTCATTGTGCTTTAAAGTAAAAATATGTTCAAGTGGAAAATCCTTCAGTTCCTTCTATCCAAATGCTGGTTAGTAGCTTTTCACTTGCTTATTAAAGCCATGGAAGATGACCTGGCAAGCAAGTTGGTTATGTCTGGTTAGTGTCCACAGAGTGTGTGCCAACTAAAATACCATCCTGACTCAGTGTTATTTTATGGGCAGAAATGTTCTGCTTTTTATTCTGACTGTAAAAGAGACCAAAGCAAACACAACTAGACACATCCTGCAACAGCCCTCCAGTAAGGGACAGAGGTGCTGGCTGCAACAGGCAACATGAGGATTGAAACAACCAACCCTGGAAGGCTCCTGCCTTCCAGAGCCACAGTGTCCCCGAGTTGTCTCTGGGACCCAAGCTCACATGCCTCCCTCCCTACTGCCCTAGGTAAAAGCTAGATCCTGAGACAGAGAGAGATCTGACCTAGATTATGATGTAATGTCTGTTTCTTAAAAAAAAAAGCTTTTATTCAAACAGCACTTAACATTTAACAGGGTTTAAGTGTCAGGAAGTTAGCCTGGACCAAGAGAAGTAGATGTGGTGAGTCTGTCATGGAAGAGACAAGGACCAAGAGTCCTGACACTCCTGGCATCACATTCCTTGATGGTACTACTTAGTTTGGCTGTGAGCCTTTAGGCTGCTTGGCCTGCACAACAGACTCAAAGGTGAGAGACAAGTAGAGGACAGGTAGGGAAGTGGGTCAGCTGGAAGAGAGACTGCTCCTCCTGCCCCTCACCACTTTGACAAACATCCCCATTCATCTTTATGTTTAGCAAGGTGTCTTTGTGTTGGTTGGTTTGGTTTGGTTTGTGGCACCTGGAATTGGACACGGGGCCTTGCGAGGCATGTACAAGAGAAGCTCCGTCACTCGGCTGCATGGCCAGCCCATGTCCTATTTTCTCACATTCTTTTATGCCATTTGCTTCCACTGAAGGATAATAAAGGAAACAAGAGAGCTTTCCTTTGAGCCCCTTCCTGTGATACTTGTCTACATTGCCTGTTGAAGAGGTGAGCCTCTTTATTCTACCATTTGTATTTTGTATTATTGCATTTGTGTCAGCTGGCCTGAAAGGTGAACATGAGCTAAATCTCTTATGAGCAGCTACTCTTAAGGATATTTAGAAAGCAAGACAGCTACTTTTCTTCCCCTTCCTTCTCTTCCTCTTCTTCTCCCTCCTTCCTCTTCTTCCTCTTCCTCTTCCTCCTTCTCCTCCTCCTCCTCTTCCTTGTCTAATAAATGTCTTTCTAGCTCTATATGAGAAATGGGGCTAGCTTTGGATGAGGCAACCTGACCCATAGTGGCATGAAGAAATACAGGTTTCATTAGACCCGTTTCTTTTCTATCTGTTAGCACAGGGCTGACCTAGAGTCTCAACAGGTTTTCAGGAACCCAGACTGCATTTTGTCCTTCCTTTCTTTTTATGGGAGTGGTGGAGGAGAGTCCTCATGACTTCAGAGTAGCTGCTGTGTCTTCTAGGCTAGGAGTGGAAATAAAGTGAAGGGGGGGTGTCCTTTTAAAACGTTTTCCTAGAAACCGCTCCCCACCCCATTCCCAATTTCATCTCTTCATTTCTTTCATAGCATGATACGGTACAAATTTACATATTTTCAATGGTGCTATGAACAAGTAAAGTGTTGGGTGCTCTGATATTCTGCTTTGGCAGCACACAGACTGAAGTTGCTGCAATAGAGACTCCCCTGCCTGCTACAGCTGCCATGAATTCTGACAAGCCCTCAGCACTATGATGCACTGAGACTCTCTGAAACCATGAGCCACAATAATCCCTGCCCCCAAAATAAATTGGGTTATTTGATTACCATATCTCTAAGAAAGTTTGGAGAACTGAACACATTTTTTCCCCTGAATAAAATGTCATTCTTAAGAGGGAGTGTTGTTGTTCAATAGGAAATTAGTACTTTCTATAAAAGCTAATATTTGGTAATGTTATATATACATGTATAAGACAGATCTGAAAATCAGCTAAATGTCTAAAAGATGTCAGGATTATTGAGATTCAGTATGTTCAAGGAAGCCAATAGTCCTTGGGGCCATTTGGTTATTTCTTTTATCTCTGTTAAAGTGTCTCTATAGAGTTGGCTCATATGGACTGTGGATTGGGAAAGAAATTAAAAAGTAATGATAAGTTTGTTGAGAGTTTATCATCTACCAAGAACTGTTCCAGGTACTTAACACTAACACATTCAATACTTAGAGCACCCCCTCCCCACACACACCCAGGCTCCATCTGACACTATCCCATATGTTTACAAATACAGAAACTGGGGCTGGAGAGACGGCTCAGCAGTTAAGAGCACTGACTACTCTTGCAGAGGACCTGGATTTGATTCCCAGTACCCACATGGCAGCTAACAACTGTCTGTGACTCCATTTCCAGGGGATCTGACACCCTCTTCTGACCTCTGAGGGCACTGCACTACATGGGTGCACCTATCTACATTCAGACATTATACTCATATACATAAATTAAAAATAATAAATAGAATGTTTTTTTGTTTGTTTGTTTTTTGGTCTTTTTGGGACAGGGTCTCCCTGTAGCTCCAGGTAGCCTGGAACTCACTATGTAGACCAGGCTGGCCTTGAACTCACAGAGATCCACCTGCCTCTGCCTCCCAGTGCTGGGACTGAAGGTGTGCACCACCATGCCTTCCTATAAATAGAATGTTTTTAAAAAATACAGAAACTGAAGCATAGAGAGGCTATCAGTTTGTCCAGTGCCACTCAGCTATTCAAAAGCAGAACTCAGGTTTGATCCCAGTTAAAGTACCCAAGCTTCTGATCATTGTGCTGTAACTTCAAAGTATTTACAACTGCATTTCTTCTGCACATCCAGACATTAGGGGTATGTGATGATAAATCTTTAATTGTCAACTTGACTGGGCAAAGAATTACCATGGAAACACACCTTTGGGTGTATCTATGAGAGTGTTTCAGAAAGGGTTTTAACTGAGGAGGGCAGACCCATTCTAAGTGCAGGCGACACCATCCCATTGGCTGAAATTCCAAACTGAATATAAAATGGGAAGCAGCTAGGACCAGCGTTCTCTCGTCTGCTGGTGGTGGATACCATGTGACCATCTGCCTCAGGCTCCTGCTGCCATTATGGACTGTACCCCTCCACCTTGAGTCAAAGCCAGCTTTATTCTTTTCCTGCTTTTTGTCAGGTATTTGGTGACCACAATGAGACTAGCAGTTAGTGTAGGGGGCAGATCCATCAGTTAGTATTAGATAAATAGCAAAGTTAAAACGTACACTCTGGTTCTCTTGGAAATAGAAGCCACGTTGACTCTCACCCAGTTCCAAGCTAGGCTTCAGTCATTTATTTACCGGGGCAAGTAAGTAAAAAATAAATTTCAAAATTTCACCGTAGCCAATATTTATAACTTGTTTCCTACTAAGTCTTTCTAAAGAGTTGAGCATTTGCTGATTTAGTTTCACTTTTTCCATTACCTATGACTACACTTGAGCTATTTTATGGCAAAAAAAGTGCAAACATATAGGGCGATGTTTTGAAAAGGCAGATGAGTAAAAGAAGCTAAAGAGAGTAGAGTGGCTTTCCCTGCCACTCTACTGAGGGGAAGCGGTCGAGGAACGCGCTGTTCGCGCATGCTCCCTGCTCCGCACCGCTTCCCTGTCTCACCCAGCAGCTGAAGACTTTTTTTGCTCTGCTGTCTTCCTTTTCACCCTTCAGGAAACTCCTCTCCCCTTTCCTCTCCATCTTCCCATCTTCTGGGAAGAAGCCCCTGACCGAGTTCTTGTGCAACGCTTGCATCCCTGTTCCCTGAACCTCCAACCTTGCCTCCCTCTCCCTTCCTGAGCCTGGTACTCCTTACTCTGCCCTGCACCCAATCAGCCACCTCATGCCCTGCCATCCGGCTCCCCAGGCAGGTTTGTCAAGGCAGGCCCTGTCCTGCATGCTTAGCCTCTGAACTTGCCACTCATCCCTGTGGGGTGCTCCCCTGTATGACTTACTTTTATGTCACTGTGACCAAATGCCTGACAAGCAATTTAAGGTGAGAGGTTTATTTTGGTTCATGATCCAGGACATCTAAGCCATCATGGTCTGGGAAACAGCATCAGCTCCTGGTCCTGGCATTAAGAGCACAAGGCAGCTGGTCACATCCTGGTGGCTGACCAGGAAGTAGAGAGCTCCAGCTGGAAGCAGGGGACCAGACTGTAAGCCTCAAAGGCTCATCCCTGGTAACCCCACTTCCACCAGTCATAAGATTCCATAACCTCCCCAAACAGCACCACCTTGAGCTGGGAACAACATGTTCAAACACATGAGCCTATGGGGGCATTTCACGTTTAAACCGTAACATAAACTCTTTTACTCTCCTTACCCTAGAAAGCTCTGTCCAACCTCAGTGGTCTTGGCTACCTATAAAGGTCTTTCTTGAACCAGCTTGGAGGTATACTACTTATTTCTATAGATTGAGCACTCTAATGATTACTTTTATCATTTAATGTGTCATGAGATCATTGAAGGTTATACCATTTTTGAGAGTATTGAGCTTGCCTGAGGTCCCAGAGCTGGAGACAAACTTGTCAATCTAGTCCAAGTATCACTATGGCCTTAGGGAAGGGATGATCTGCCTGGTTCCAGACCCTGTATTTGAATTCAGGCTCTACCTCTCAAGCTCTGCAATCCTCACGCAAGTTCCTTGACAAAATGGAATGATAATTATAGTACTTAGCACACTTAGTAAGCTATCTAGCACGTAGTAAATGCTCTGTAATCTTGTCTGTTGCTATTACGTGTCTAGTGTGGCTCAAGTTCATGCCCTTGCCCAGGGCTCTGGTCACTTGTGTTCTTGAACCCCACATGAGTCAGTATGGCTGGAGCTCTGAAGCTCGTTATTTTCCTCCCTGGATCTTCCTCAGTATCCACTGGTGATTACCTGCACAGAGTAGGAACCTGTTCAGTGTTTGCATTGCTTGCACTGAATGCCAGAGGTTCTTGGAAATATGAGGATTACAATGTATCATTCCAAGGCAGGGAATTACTGTGTGGAAGATTCTTCTTGGTCTTCTTATGGTGTCTCCCCAAACTAACAGCAGTATAGTAAGATGTGCTTTCTGTTTGTGAATATGAACACTAAGAAATCACCTTATGGCGCTGGAGAGATGGTTTAGCAGTTAAGAGCACTGACTGCTCTTGCAGGGTCCTGGGTTCAGGTCCCAGTACCCACATGGCATTTAACAACTACCTGTAATTCCGGTTCCAGGGGATCTGGTGCCCTCTTCTGACCTCTGTGGGCATTGCATGACGTAAGTGCAGTTACACACATGCAGACAATACACTCACACACATAAGATAAAAATAAGTAAAATATTATAAAAGAAGTCACCTTACAATTATTTAGTGGAGAGAGGCAGCTTTTACTCCAGATCTGTTTCTGAAGACTGTCCCCTTTCCCCACCTGACTCTATTCTGTACTCTTCTTCAATCCTCCTCATGTTTTCACCTCATGGAAGAGATTCCATGACAGTACAATATAACATAAATATACTATAAAATACCATAGTTGTTTTTAAAAAGTAAAACATTTTAAACCAGCAATTTTATTGGGAAGTGCTTTTATTTTAGTTTTGGGATTACCTTTATTGGTGTGTAATTCATAACCTATGCAATTCCTCAATTAAGTAAGGATATAGTTCAGGGGCTGTGGTGTAGCTCAGTACTAGAACACTGCTTGTGAGTCCAAAGGTTCAATTGCTGTGACTGCAAACAAGCAACAGGATATAGTTGGACTACTTTGGGTTTTCAGACTTTGCAGGTATCCCCATAGTAGTCAATATCTGCCTTCTTTTCACTTGAAAAGAATGAAAACGTACTGTTTTCAGGCTCATCTGTTTTGTAGCTCATATAGTTACTTTATTTCTTTTTGGACGAATATACATTTTGTTTATCTGTTATTGACTGGTGAGCATTTAGTTTGTTCCCACTCTTTGACTTTTGTGCAAAGTACTGCTGTGGAAATTTCTGTGCACATTCCCGTGTTCTCATATGAGTTCTTCGGCTTTGTTAAGATACAGTGCACGTACCACACAGAGTGTTCATGTAAGAGGAAAATTCAGTAGTGTTTTTTATATTCACAGCTAATGTGTCACCATATCCATTAGTCATATATGATTTTTTTCATATTTTATTTATTTTTACTTAATGTGTATGGGTGCATTGCTTGCATGTAGGTAGGTGCACCCGTGTCATGCAGTGCCCTCGGAAGTCAGAAGAGGGTGTCGGATCCTCTAGAACTGGAGTTACAAACACTTGTTAGCCACCATGTAGGTGCTGGGACTCGAACCCGGATCCTCTGCAAGAGCAGTCAGTGCTTTTAACCACTGAGCCATCTCTCCAGCCCCAGTCTTATACCATTTTTAATATCTCAGAAGAAACTTCAGTGCCCTTTAACTGTGACGATTCTATGATTGTCAGGAGCCTAAGCATTCATCAGTCTTTTGACTATATAAATTAGTCACTTCTAGATCTGTCATAAACAGAAGTGTTTGTTATTGTTGTTGCTTTTGTTTTTGAGACAGAGTCTTACTATAAAAGCCATAGGCTAGCCTTGATCTCACAGAGATCCCCCCTGCCTCTGCCTCCAGAGTGCTGGGACTAAAGGTCATATGTACCACCACGCCTGGCTGAAAGTGAATTTTTTGAAAGAGTAATAATTCTCCTTCTAATAAATTGTTCCTCCACCAGCAAGATCCTGAGCTTGAGTCTAGGAGAGAGGTTGGGGCTTCATCCCTCTGTGTAGCCTACCAAGGACAGGGTCTACAGTCTCATGTCTCCTCCTACGTGACCAGGGCTCAGTTCTAGAGTACCTTCATAGATAAAGAAGTTCACATGTGGAGGGTGATCCATCCTCCTTGGAAGTAGACCAGATTCACTAAGGACTGATGAGGTCATCAGATTGCTAGGAAATCCAGGTCGAGCCATGTCCCCTGGAGCTGAGACGAATGCATCCTGTGTCCACATCCTGTTTGTGACAAAGCTGTGGGGTGGGATGAGCCACCAGTGTTCCCGTGGGGTGTGGGCTTATATGCCTCAGGCCTCAGGTCGGCCTCTGTGTAGGGGAATAAGGAAGTTTTATGGGAAGCATGACCTTGAAGAAGTGAACCAGTTGTCCTGCCTGATAGACATGGACTGCATGTTCCCTCTCAAGAAAGGAAGGTGGGTGCAGCACCACAGAGAGAACCAAAGACAGCTTGGGCCACCACGATTTGGTCCCCTAGGTAAACCAGGTTAAAGTGTATAGACAACAACAGAGCAAGGTTTCAGAAAATAAATGTGCTGGACCAAAATCTAGGTATTAGCGTGCGTGCGCACACACATACACCATCTATGTGAGGGTCAACGGCAAGATGGCAAGGTCCTGGCCGGGAGCCAGAGCTGTGAGTGTAGGCCCATCTATGACTCGTCAAATGTGTCCCTTCACCTCTCTGGGTTTCTGCTTGGACATTTCCACCTTGTTGGTCCAGAGGTCCCCTACCTCAAGCATCTTCCATTTGCTAACCCAGCCCAAAGCATTCCTGACAACATGGATGTCACATGGGCTTTGCGTGTGAATGTAATTGACTCTGGAATCCAACAGAACCTGTGCCTGAACTTTATCTCTACTAGAGTGTGATCAGAACAATGGATTTGAATTCTCTAAGCCTTGGGTTCCTAATAGATCAACAAGGCACAGTAATAGCTCTCCCAAGGGCTGTGGAACACCCAGCAAAGTGCTAGTTTATAATAGATGCTCACATCTAGCTGGTTCCCTCCCCTTAGTGCTGTGCTGCTTCTGACAGAGGCAGTGTCTGGGTGTCCAGCCTCAATCTCATGGATAGGGCTATTAGCAAAGCTAATCAGTGGCCACCATCACTTAAAATAGGACCACCCCATATGACTTTTAGTTTCCTTTCCATGTCACAGTGAGGCGGGAGCAGCTAGGGAATGACATCCATTTTCATCAGAGCCCACGTGATCATGATGTACTGAAGTGTGCGTTTGTGCATGTATATGTATCCACACGTGTGTGCTCTATCTCACAGCATATTTGAGGGGCTCAACATTCCAGAATGTGGGGGGTGGAGGTGGGTAGCAGCTGTGCCAGTGTCCTCTGCCTCAGCTGTTCCCATCCGAGAACGCTGTTGCCCTTCATTCTGTCTGGTGAGGGAGTTCCAGCTGGCCCAGCCCCAGCTGGAGGACACGTGCCTGGCCTGCATCCTGTGAGGTGGCAGGCTGTGTGTGCTATTGAAAGGGACAAGCACTGCCACTGGGGGCTCTTTAACACATAGAAGTGGCTGCTGTTTGTCCTCCTGTGTGAGAGGTGAAAAGAATATTAGACCAATGTTGAAGGATGGAAAGAATTAATGTCTATATCTAAATAAGACTTAAGACTCACCTGGAATTTACTGAGTGATCCTTGTGTATCTTTTTTTTTTAAAGATTTATTTTTATTTTAGACGTATGAGCATCTTGCCTGTATGTATGTAAGCACACATGTGTGCCTGGTGACCATGGAGGCCAGAATAGAATGTAGGACCCCTTGGAATGGGAGTTACAAATGGTTATGAGCCACTATGTGGGTACTGGGAACTGTCCTGGTCCTATGCAAGAGTAGCAAGTGTGCTAAACTCCTGAGCCATCTCTCCAGCCCTCCCCACTCCCATGTATCTTCTTAATCCTGCTGGGAAATCTATAATGTGGATGGGATTTTATATTTAGGAAACCCAGGTTCAGAAAGGTTAAGTGATTTGCCAAGATCACAAAACTTGGGCAAAACAGAGCTTGGTCTCATATCCAGGTCTGTTTATCTTCAGGGGTCAGGCCTCTTATCAGACATCCCACCACCAGAAGAATAAAAGAGTAGGGTACCTTGGAGAGACCCGTGATGAGTTAGGCTGCTAATGAGACGTAATAAGCACATGTGAAGTTTTTTGTGTATGTATAAACAGTCTAGACCCTGCTGATAGAAGGATGGGAAAAGCATTGATAATGCAACCTGGAAGCCATCAGGGCAGGGGGACTCCAGAAGGAAGGATGAAGGACTTTT
Source organism: Nannospalax galili (assembly GCF_000622305.1). NCBI lineage: Eukaryota > Metazoa > Chordata > Mammalia > Rodentia > Spalacidae > Nannospalax > Nannospalax galili. The sequence continues at coordinate 523,455 of NW_008341187.1, read as the reverse complement.
GGGAGATAGGAATGGGCCTGAGGCAGTGTCATTTAGGGCCTCAGTGAGGGCATTCTGGGCAAAGCAGGATGTTAAGACAGTATCAGAACCTTATTCCTTGTACATTAGGAGGGACTGGTTCCACAGTCCAGGTAAGGCTGTTCCTTTGTCAGATGGCACAGCTTCCAGTCAGCAGGGCAGCAGTCTGACAAAGAGATTGCATGCAGAGTGGAGAGAGCAAGACAGACTGCAACCAGCCAGGATGGGCAGAAGCAGACTTCATCTCTCAGCACCCACAAGCAAACTTCTAAATCCCTGCTTCCAGAGAACTTGCAAGAGTTGTTGATGCCACCCCTCATACTCCACATGCCGTGGGTCTGTGACTCAACAGAAATATGAGTGACACAGGCACAGTTGTCCCGTGCCACTCAAGTTCCAGAGGAGCAGCAATAACATCTGCTAGCTACTGCTAGGCTTCAGGTCTCTACTTACCTTGAAGCACAAAGAGAAAGTGGCTACCTCCAACTGTGCTATGTGCATATCACAGAAAATACCTGTCTCCGTGCAAGGAGAGAATTCTAGGAGCTGGGATGCAGCTGACTGAGTGGCACTGGCTCACTTCATGTCCAGTGCAGGTTCCTAAGGAGTAAGCACCAGGAGACGCCCACAGGTTTTCTCAGTAGACCAGACAGGAACTGAATTCCAAGCAGATGAGGGGGCCAGCAAAGCTCCTTGGGAGCAGTGGCATGGGGGAAGAGTGTGAAGCCCTCATCTGACCCGTGGGAGACCTTCAGAAGCCAGCACAGAAGTCCCACAGTGATGGTCCTTCCTTGTGTCCTGAAGGACCATTGTCAGTGTGAGGAGGGTGGGTGGAGGCCTCTAAGAATCCTGAGGTCAGTGATAGGAAAGACCTTGAAGGTCTGAAATTTGCTAGGTCTTTCTTAATTGTGCTTACACTCTACATGATTACTGGTTCTTTCTGTCATCAGGTCCTGAAGGAGTGCTTCCTGAGCACTAGGGATACTGTGATCAAAGTACACCTGGCCTCCAACCTCTTGTGACTAGCCTTGTCCAGATGAAAGCAGACAGGATAACACTGTAGTCTGGCCACTTGTGATTGGCTAGCTCTGCATTCTTTTCTGAAAAACCTCACTGCACTGCTGCTGGTTTTTCTTTGGGGAGGCTAGATAGAGGGATAGAAGGGAACGATGAAGGATGGGGCCGGTGCTTTCCTGCCTGTCTCTATTGGGTTGAAACTGCTTCCATACATATCTATACCAGGGAATCACTTGGAGTTGTAAACAAGACAGCCAGCCCTCAGGCCTCATGCAGGCCTGATGGCGAGGTCTCCAGTTACGAAGCCATGGAGACTGGAGGTATGCCAGGAGATTGGTAGGCAGCCAGTTGGGTTTTATGAGATGCTGCTCAAACCAGGATCTTATCAGCCATATATAAGCACTCCGCTTGTCAAACAGGTAGAATTTGGGGGCCAGTCAGCTGATGCTGTAAGAGGTTGGAGCTTCATGGTGACCCTGGCAGAGCTTCTTGCAGTCATCTGCAGCAGGTACCAATGTTGTCACTTTGGAAGTCACAGTCTCAGAAGTGGGGAGCTTGCAAAGCCATCCAAGGGCAAATAAGAGAGAGGGACAGGGCCAGCTGTCCAACAGGTTCACATGTGGAGGATACCAGGGTATGAAAAGATGATTCTGGAAATTTAAAAATGAGATCTGAGAAGACAGGGGAGCTTGAGTTCCCATTTTCTTTCTTTTTTAATTATTTTATTTATTATTTTAATTTTATGTGGATGTGTGTATTGTCTGCATGTATGTAAACGAACCCATGTCATACAATGCCTGCTGAGGACGGAAAAAGGCTTCGAATCTCCTGGAACTGGAGTTATGGACAGTTGTTAGCTGCCATGTGGGTGCTGGGATTCGAACCTGGGTCTTCTGCAGGAACCACCAGGGTTCTTAACCACTGAGTCATCTCTCCAGGCCCCATTTTCATAATATTTATAAGGTGCTTAATAAGATCATCAGCCAGTGGGTGTGGTGGTGCACACCTTTAATCCCAGCACCAGGGAGGCCGGGCAGATCTCTGTGCATTTGAGGCCAGCTTAGTCTACATGAGCGACTTCCAGGCCAGTCAGAGCTACATAGAGAGACTCTGTCTCGAAACAAAAACAAAAACAAAACAGCAACAACAGAACAATCAGCTGTGTCAGTGAAAGAATTTAAAGTGTGTGGGGAGAAAACAAAGCTCTAGTGGCTCTGTCAGTGGTTACCATGGAAGGGACCCAGATTCAGACCACCCCATTGTGCCTGCTGCCTGCTGGGAGAATTAGGGCAGGCAAGCAGCTCACACAGCAGTGTCCAGAAGGGCAGGCCGGTCACTATGCCTCTAGCAAGGAGAGAAAGAGTGCTCCACACCCAGATTTCCTTTGGCTTTGGCCTTCAGAGGCAGCCTCACAGGCCCCCACTGCTGTCTCTGGAGCAGCTGACAGAAGAAAGGCTCCTCCATAGCTCCCTATCCCTGCCTGGGATGCTCTGTGCTCAGTCTGCACAAGTGGCCAGTGTGGCCAGCAGGCTTGGGTGATGGTGAATAAGAGCTGCTGTTGTGTCCACTGAGAAAGTTCTGACCTGCTTCCGGAGCCATCGCCATGGAAACGCAGGGAGGAGATAATTGAATAGAGTCTCTTTTCCTTCCTCTGGCCCTCTCCCTTCCCCACCCAGAGGCTGAACCTGGTAAAGACCAAAAAAAAAGCCTCTTGAGGCCTGCTTTCTCTATAGTCTTACAGCTTTGCAGAGCGGAGCATGCTGGGAGCCAGTTCTCCTCACCTGGCCATCCTTGGCTGGAATCAATTACCTACTGTTCTCCTGGCCCAGGGTGGTGAAAGTCCATTTTCCCAGCAGTCCGTGAGTCCTGCCTGTCCAACTGCCACATTGTCTCCCGAGTAACATGCACAGGTGTCCTCCTGGATATGCAGCCAAACTCAGTCCCGGGAAAATTTCTTTGTTAGAGAAATTGGTTTTGGACCACATATTTATTACACATACTCGGAAAAATTTTAAGTAACTATAATGAAGGAATGATTTCCTTGCATATTCAGAATAAATAACAGCCATTTAATTATAAGCTAAAGCTTTCTCTTTTTTTCCTTTTTGTCTTGTTTGCATTTTGCCGTGTGGGCCATCAAACTGAGTCTTCTGGTAGGCAAGTGCACCACTCTGAGCTACATCTCCAGCCTAAAGATTCTTTAAAAAGAAACAAAACCATTTAAACTCATTTGAAGTTGCTTTCATTTTCCCCATATTTTCTGAAAAGTAGCTTTTTGTGGTGAAAAGAATACCAATCCTGTTTTATTTTATTTTTTTCTGTTTTAGGCAAGACTAGTAATTTTTAAGAAAAAACTTAACTAAAATTCACAGTTCACATAAGAGCCATAAAATGAAGGCATTAGGTTGGATGGGTTCCACCAAAACCAGATGCTTTCCACCTCCGCTTTGGGGCTGGGGAGATGGCTCAGCTCTTGCAGAAGACCTGGATTTGGTTCCAGACACCCATATCCGGCAGCTCACAGCCACCTGTGATTCACTTCCAGGGTATCCAACATCCTCTTCTGGCTTCACAGACACCTACTTGCACACACGTGGTACACATACATACATGTGGGCACACATATGCGTGCAATAAATATTTTCATTTTCAGTTTTTTAATTTAAATTTTGTGATATTCATACAATATAATTTGATGGTATTTAGATCCCCTCCTCTATCCATACCTCCCTTTACTGCCCCCACCCAATTTAATGTGTGTGTGTGTGTGTGTCTGTGTGTCTGTGTAGGCCTTTAGAGTAACTTGTGCCTCTTGTCTATCAGTGTGGGTCTATCTACTAGAGCCTAGTTAACCTACCAAGGGTCCCATCCTTGAAAGAGACTGTCTCTGAATAATAAAAATGTTTAAAGCCCAAGTTTGACCTGGGCCTTGAGACTCCAGAGGCCAGGCTACAAACTTGTACCGTACTTTCATTTCTTAAATGGGCTTCCAGTATTGTACCCAGCACTTCAAAGACAGTGGTGAACAAGACTGAGAGGCTTTTGTTTTCTTGGAGCCCAAGGTTTAATGAAAAAACACTGGAGTAGATGTCTAAAGAGCTGAGTTTAAACCTCAGCTCTGTGACTTACAACTTACAGCTCCAGAAGGCTCCCCTTCTCGGTGGTGATACACTCTAAGACATTCCGCGAGTACCTGAAACCTTGGATACTACTGAACATATAGCCTATGTATTTCCTATACATCCTTACCTGCAATCAAGTTTAATTTATAATTTAGGCATAGGAAGAGTTTAACAATAACTGATGATATAGCTCAGCTGGTAGGGTTCTAGCAAGCATACATGAGGCCCTGGGTTTGATCTCCAGCCCTGTATACAACCAGGTGTGGTGATTCATGCCTCTAGTCCCAGTACTCAGGAGGTGGATGCAGGAGGATCAAAAGTTTGAGGTCACCTTCAACTGTGTAGCAAGTTGGAAACTAGCCTTAGTTGCATGAGACTGTTCAAAAGAGGGAGGGGGAGGGGAGATGGGCTGAGGGAGGATGAGGGAAAGAAAGAGATGAAAAGCCCCAGATGAAAAGGGAAGCGTCCCTGAGGCGGCTCTGGGAACTGACAACATGACAATATAAAGAAACAAACCCTCTCCTGGATTGAGTTCTGCCTTCACGTAGCCCGTAGCCCGCAACCACAGCACAGCACAATCCACTCTGCTCTTCTGCATTAAGTCCTGCTTTCATGAGCCTATAGCCTGGACATAGTTGGGCCCTGGGTCTCTACTGTGGAGGGGTGGTATCAGCAGACGTGAAACTTGCACTTCTGCCAATGACCTGCATCATTAACTTGCAGTACTAGTTACCAGTTGGTGAAGGAAAGGACATATATCCTTTCAGTGTACCTCTGTGAAGGATTTCAGAGTCAGCAGGGTTGGGGCCTTGTTTTTGGCTTGAAGAGCTTGTTAGCCACCCTGGAGGTGCCAGAGACTCAAACCCAGCATACTAGGAAGGTTAAATGCATTTTCAGAAATTTTGAGAGAGACGACTCAAAACTGCTTGAAAGAAAAGCCCAAGAGGAATTAGCATGTTTGGCCATATTTATTTAATTTTAGTGCTTAGCATGATACAGTCTTGTTCTAAGAACAGTGTGAGTCATAATGCTTGGAAAGCTCTGAAAAGCCCTATGTGATAGGTAATAGTGTCTCTGCATAGTAGGAAACTGGGACTCAGTGGGACTGAGTAACTTGTTAGTTCAGAGTTTCTGAGTGGTAAATTGTAGAGCTTGGCTTTGAACACTTGCCTTTGGGGCCAAGCCATTTTTGTACAGTGCCACTTCTGGGGCAGGCGTTCTGACATTTTGAGGCCCATTCATTCACATCCAGAGACCATTTTGTTGCCCATGATCCCTAAGAAAAAGAAAACAAAAGCAGACGAGCCTGAGTTATACTAGGGAGTTGTGTTTAATTCCTAGAGCTGCAGACATCCTACACTAATCAACAGAGGGCAAAAAGACAAAAGATGGTTGTCATGAGAGTCAAAGATACATATCTATATTGGCTTTATCTTCTTCTACATTTTTCTGAGTAAGATGCCCTTTGGGGACATCTCATATAGAAGGAATAGGCTGACTTTAAGTAGCTCTGATGATGATTTTAAACAAAGGATATTATGAAAAGGAGGTGAGATTGGAAAAGTTATAGACGCCCAAATTCATGGCTAGAGATTTCAAATGTCTTCGAGTGTTTTCAGCACTCTAGCGTATGAACTCCACTCGCACAACATGGTGAGAGGGTCCCGTCATACTTTCCTTTTCGTTGCTTTGTAAAATACCCTGACAAAAGCAGCTTGAGGCAGAAAGGGTTTACTTGGCTGACAGTTCAAAGTTTATAGTCCATCACTGTAGGGACATTAAGACAGGACCTTGAGGCAGTCACATCACACCCAGGAGCAGAGAGAAGATAAATGCATGCATGCCCACTACTCTGCTAGCTTTCTCTACCCTTATATTGTCCAAGGTCCCATGCCAAGGGACTAGTGCCACCCACCATGAGCTGGGTCTTCACACGCTAATTAATGCATAATCACGACAACCCCCCACAGATATGCTTGTAGGCTAGCCTGACTAGATAATACTCATTGAGATTCCCTTAGGTGATTCTAGGTTGTGGTTGAGCTGACAGTTAAACTAACCACCACAGACCTGTGCATAGCAGAATTAAAGAGTATGTGGTAATATTGTTTTGAGAGAACATCCACCCTTTATAAACCTGAGGAGCCTGTCATTGCCTTTGGAGAGTTCATGTGACATATTGATGGACTCTTAAGTCATTTCCCATGATATGATATGTGTACATGGTGAAAAGCTACTTAGTATTAATCGAATAATTAATATATGCTGTGCTGTACCAAGTGGACTATTGCTCTGAAGAAACAATAGGATATCAACAAATGGAAATAATGCTATGCCACAAATAAATCGGCTAAAGAGCATTTGACGTTTTTCTCAGTCATTGTGTATATGTTTTGTTGTGACTAAGTATAAAGCATGAATATCCTTTCTAAAGTGAAAGGAGGAAATCACTATATCAAAAAAAACTGGAGAGAAGTTAGTATGAAAAAATTTCTGTGATTGGGAATGATTGTAATCCAGCAGGAGTGGGGATGGTTCTGGAACAGATGGAAGATATCAGTCTGCCTGGGGCTTTGATGAATATTTATGCAGGTAGCGTTTATGTGGAACTTCTCAAATGGCAGGCACCATGTTAGCTGTTTCCATTCACCCTCTCACACAATCTCCCAACAGTCCAGTAAGGTACAGACTATTTGATTATCACTGCTTCACCGGAAAGCACTCAGACAAGCCAGCTCTTAGCTTCTCCCCAGATCTGCCTGACTTCAGAATATATGAGCTCTTAGCCTGGACTGGGCTGGGCTGTTGCCTTGTTTTTTACACTGCAGACACCCACCATGATCATTTATGAAGGTGACCTTGCAACAAAAAGCCAGAAAGTACAGGCTTAAGCCAAGTATGTTGGCTTATACCTGTAGTCCCAACACTCAGGAGGCTGAGGCAGGAGGATTGCTGACAGTTTGAGACCAGTCTGGGCTACATGGTAAGTCTGAGGCTTTCAAAACAGAAATTAAAAACAATAATGAAAATAAAATACAACTGAAATGAAAGAAAAAGACAGAATAAGGCAATGTTTTGACTGGTTTGATAAAATGTCACCAGTGTTGTCATTGGCACTAAATATTCATCAAATTCTAACAGTGTCACTAGAATCACTTTCAGTCACTGCTGGTGAATTTGCAGAACTGTGTGATGTGCATGAAATCCAGCTTTTCAATGTGAAGGGCCCATTTGGGGGGATAAAGCAAGAGAGGCATGCAGGGCTCAGCACTAGGGCACACTTATCCTTGTCCCTTACCCAACCCTTGAGTCTGAGCTTCTCCTTATGACCCAGGCCCTCCTGTCTTTCTCATCTCACTTCAGTCCTGGCCTTGTAGCTGGGAAATAGGTGACCCTTGAATTGAAAAAAAAAAAGATTTATCTATTTTTATATGTGTGAGTATTTTACCTACATATGTGTAAGTGTACCACATGTGTACAATGTCCACAGAGGCCAGAAGAGGGAGTTGGATGCCCTGGAACTGGAGTTACAGATGGTTATCAGCCACCATGTGGTGCTGGTTCTCTGGAAGAATAGGAAGTGCTCTTAACCACTGAGCCGTCTCTCCAGACCCTGACCCTTGAATTTTTATGGCAGGCAATAGATGGTCTTAACTGAATTTTGTTTCATGTTTATTCCCATTAAATAGAGAAGAGATGTTCATGAAATGAAAATATATTTGACAGCCTAAGGATGATAAGAAATATCAAATTAAAGAAATACTTTCTTATTTTTTAAAAAATGATCCATTAGACTGGGGATACGATTCAGTTGATAGAGTGCTTGCCTAGCCTAAAACGGTGTGGTGACACATGCCTGTTATCCCAGCACTTGGGAGGTAGAGGCAAAGAAGATTAGAAATTCAAGGCCAGTGTTCAGTTACATATCAAGTTAGGAGTAAGCCATGGAACATGAACTTGAGACCCTATCTCAGAAAGACCATATATATTGTACTTACACAGGACATAAAATGGGAAATTGACTGCTTTCAAGACCCTTAACCTTTTTCCGAGATAGAGTCTAGTTATGTAACCCAGGTTGGCCTTGAACTCACAGCAGAGCTCCTAACTCAGCCTCTCCAATGTTGGAATTACAGCCTTGAGCCTTCACACTTGGCTAAAACCCTCAACCTTTACCTTCCTGACCCCCTCTTTGCAAGTGAATGACAGTAGCACAGATGTGTCCTGTTTCTACTTCTTGGGGGACTCCCTGGGCAGGGTGGGCTGAGGCAACAGACACGGCAAGAGCCTGATTCAAAACTCAGCAGGAAATAAATTCCTTGGTGAAGTTTTATTTCCTGAGATTCAAGATTTAGAGTCAAAAATCTCTGATAAGTACAGATTTCCAGTAACGTATAACCTATGTTACTTTCTTGTAAATTAGATTATAACTTTTTGTATGTATGCTTGTGTGTGTGTGTGTGTGTGTGTGTATGTGTGTGTTTAGTTGTAGTGAAGTTTCTGGGGAATCCATCAAAGCCCTAATATGAGGTGTTATTTTAGGACTTTCTTGGAGCTTGGGTATTCATGGTGCTTTTCTGGCATGCCAGTCTCCACATGTGAAAATGAGATAGAGTTGTTTTTGCCTAGGTACACCTTAGACTGTTTGTGTTTAAATAGGCACAAGAAGAAAAACAAGCTGGAGCCCCTTCATTTGGCATCCTTCCTTGTACCAGCAGACCAAAGGATTTTGCACTGGAATGGCCACCAGCTCCCGAAAAATGTTCTCAAAATACTTAGTTCTAATGGATCCATAGACCTTATTCAGATTTGATGTGGGAAACATTTTATCATCACAAGCTCCTGTGAGTAGCAGTCCAGTAATTGACACAAGAGCAGGGCCAGCATGTAACACTGTGCCCTTGAAGTTCATCTCACAAGTAATAGAAAGGGGCAGGAGATGAGGGTGCAGGGTAGGAGTGTCCTGTGTAGATGGGAAAGCACAGGTGAAGAGGATGAGGTCTTGGGAGACACTGGACTTGGCACTCAGTAGGGCAGTTAATGTGCTCCCTGCTTTATGACCTCAGGCTGTGACAGTCCTATTCTGTGCTGGGGAAATCCACCACAGTGTTGAGTTTGGAGTTGAAAGTTTACATATTCTAGTTGGAAGAATTACATTTTTTACCTAGGACTGTTCCTGTCTCTGCTATAAAGCAATAGATGCAATAGAAAACAAGGTGGCCTGGATGGAGCCTGCATGCTGAGTTTGAGGCACCAAAATAGTTCTGTAAAATTAACTTGAGTATTATTCCAGCCAGAAAAGGGAACAGCACAGTCCCCGACACCGTCTTTCTTTTCTGTGGACAGCCCTTCCCAAGTTTCATTGCTTGGCCTTACTTTCTCTTTCTGATTCCTAAAAACAGGATTGGGTCAGGACTCAGTCTCCAAAGTGCCTTTTTTTACTTCTTCCTACCACTTTAAATATGTGAGTGATATTGCATCCATTTTTGGGTCTGCAGTTCTAGGCTCACATACCTCACTACTCCTTCCATATCTCCACAGGAGCTCCAATAAGCACTGCAGTCCTCAGGTCCAGAGTAGACCTGTGGGCTTCCTCTCCAGCTGCTACCCTGTGCCTTTCCCATGGCAGAGGGTGAATGTCATGCCAATTGCTCATTCAGGTCTCTCTCTACTCAAAGGCCACCTCTTCAGAGAGGCATCAGCCCCCACCCCTGTCTGTAGTTCTCTTCCCTCCCTGATGCTGGCTGCAGTTCCTCTTGCCTCTCTCCATTCCAGCTCCAAGGTGTCAAGAGTCTCACCTGTCTCCTTTAGCAGGAGCGCTGAGCCTCAGAGAATACCTGACTGACTCACTAGAATCTGAATAAATACCTACTGGAGGAAAGAAAGGATGAAAGGATGATTGAAAATGAAAGAGCAAGCTGTTTAACAGTGAACTTCTTTTTAAAAATATTTTATTTATTATTTTTATTTTATGTGTATGCATTTATTGCCTGTATGTATGTACGTACACCTGTGTCATGTGATACCCACGGAGGACAGAAGAGGATGTCAGATCCCCTGCAACTGGAGTTACAGATGATTTTTAGCTGCCATGTGGGTGCTGGGATTTGAACCCAGGTCTTTTGTAAGAACAGCCAGTGAGTTTCTTAAAGATTGGAGGTAGGATGAAAGACATTGACTAAATTTTGAGGATACTGTTCCTTAAATTGTTTTTTTTTTAAATAAATCTAATAATTCCCTATTTATAAATTTTCTTAAATGAATTTTGCCTTCAGGAACATCTTAAGTAGTTCAGAGATCTTAAAGGAAAATGTTCACACTTAGCAACTCTGGGGTCCTAATCATAGTTACTGATGAAAAGATAGTTACTCTAGCTTAGTTGTAGAGAAATAAAGACAGATTTGTCTAGGATTTGAAACGGGGGCCTCTTGTACTCTGAGTGAGAATCATACCCATAGACCAACTAGCTTAGTTGTGGAACTTTAGATGCAGTACTTTACGAGTACAGCAGAATGCTAAGTACTGCTTCTGGTTCCCATCCATTTTTCTCCCATATCGATGAGCATGATGATGCCAAAGGGCCCCCAAACCTAGACCTGCCACTCAGTGTGTGGTTGAAAGAGGCTTGTGCCGTGAGGAGGCCTCTTTGGAGCTGACTTCTGAGCGTTAATTTCTTTCACCAGGGGATCCGTAAATGACTCCTTCCACCTGCTGCCATCCAGATTTGGATTTGGTTGCAGGGTTATTTCAGGTCCTGCTGGATGGATGTTAGAAGCGGTCTCAAGAAGAAATGAGGAGGCATTTTGCAACCCTCCTCTGCCAGCTTCTGTGGGAAGAAGTCACTCCATCCAAAGTCATACGGTGTCATTTTCCGCTTTTGAAAACTGATGAGTTAAGAAGCCTCACATGTAGGAGACACAGGCTTGCTATTATTTGGCCAGTCTGAGAGTTGTAAACTTGTGAAACTTAAAGCAAAATTCCACTCCCCCGTTGCCATTGACTGAAGAAACCGCAGTGCCATCTTCTGGCAATGTGGGGAAATGCAAGTGATGTGAGCACAGCCAAACCCAAGGATAAAATTACTCAAAATGTGTGATACTTTGAAAAAAATAAACGAAAACATGGCTAGTCGGCAATTTAGAGAGGAAACTGTGATTATATTTTTAATGACTAGGAGCAAGGAGGACTTGTTTTTGCTGAAATGGGAACTGGAAACCCTTGTTACGTTATTTGAACATTCCCATTTGGCCAGAAGAGGAAAAAACGGAAACAAACTTGAGTGTTTCAAGAACAGAACTGAGATGATTTTATCTTGATTTTATCCTGAGAGAGCAAGATACATTCAAAAGACTACAGGGCCACAATAGGTTGGCTGATGTAAGCCCAAGTTGGGGGATTGCTAAGTGGCCAAGGAGCAATGCCCCCCCCTCCACTTGTGACCACAGCTCCCTGTAAAACTGGGATTTAAGTCAAGAGATAGGTGAGATCATTTTAATCCAATAAGATTTATTATTTATTTCCCCATGAAAATGTTTCTTTCAATGTAAATAAAAATTTCTGCATAGCTCTAACTGTATTGTTTGGCTAATTTTGAGCTGGGGCTATATCATATATTTGGTCCTTAGTACTTTCCTAGTCCTTACGGAAAGTGTAAAAAGAGGCACATGGTGTCCTGTTTTATACTGGGCACTCAAATGTCTGACCATGGACAAGAGAAATAAGTGGACAAGTATATGTTACCATGACTTTGAGTTCAAAGGGAAACACAGAAAGACTTTTCTTTTTCACATTTTAAGAATCAAAAAGGATTCTCAAAGATTATTTCTCTTTGAAGGAGCTCCAAACTTCACCTTCAGCCAGCTAGCTGATTGCTTACTCTGCCATCTTAGTTTGCCCCACAATTCCCTTGTTGCCTTGAGCATGTGGTCCCTCTACCATCTCCTCCTCCTCCTCCTCCTCCTCCTCCTCCTCCTCCTCCTCCTCCTCCTCCTCCCCTTTCTTCTCCTCCTCCTCCCCTCTCCTCCCTTCCTCCTCGCCCAGCCTCCCTCTCCCTCAGGAGATAATCAGATAGTCAGACTTTTCTTTCTAAAAATATTTTATTTATCATTTCTATTTTGTGTATATGAGTATATTGCCTGCATGTAGGTAGGTACACCTGTGTTGTACAATGCCCTCAGAGGTCAGAAGAGAGCATTGGAGTCCCCTGGAACTGGAGTTACAGTTGCTAGCCACCATGTGGGTGCTGGGAATCAAACCCGGGCCTTCTGCAAGAGCAGCCAGTGCTCTTAACCACTGAACCATCTCTCCACCCCAGATAGTCAGACTTTTCATCACTGTGACAAAGACCTAAGAAAAAAACAACTAAAGGGAAAAAGGATTTATTTTGGCTCATGGTTTCAGAGGTCTCTTTTCCTGATTGGCTGGTTCCTTGCTTTGGGCCTGAAGTGAGGTTGGGTATCATAGTGTTGAGAACAGGTGGCATATGATAAGTACCATATTTACTTCATGGTGTCTGGGAAACAGAAAAGGCCTGAACTATCAGACTTCCTCTTTCTTCCCTTTACAGCCCAACCAGGCCTCAGCCAATATTCTGGGTTGGGTAAGTCTTTTCTCCTTAGTTAATTGTCCCTGGGAACACTCACAGATAGACCTAGAACCACTTTTCTGATCTCTTTGGAACCTCCCAATCCAATCAAGATGAACCATGCTCCACCCCATCATCTTATTATGCATCCTTATTTGTTTGCTTGTTTGAGACAAGGTCTCATGTATTCCAGGCTGGCTTTGAACTCTCTGTGTACCTGAGGCCTTCCTGCCTTCACCTCCCAAGGGCTGCAATTACACACATGTGCCACCACTCCTGTTTTTTTGCAGTATTAGGGATCAATCAAATCCAGGGCTTTGTGCATGCCAGGCAAGTGCTCTACCAACTCACCTATGCCCCCAGCCCTTGTATGATGCATCCTTGTTCATGTCTATCCCCCCTCCCTAATGCACGAATCATTTCTTCATACCTTCAGTCCTTCTCCCTCACTTGTGATATCACTCAATACATTTTAGCAAAAAGATGTGGAACTTGAAAAAGCCACCGCTTAAAGGCCTTTCAGGTAGATACATGTGAAGTTCTTTATTTTTTGCAGTGAATAGAGGAAGGAGAATAGTAGATCCATGCTATATTTTGGTTGATTTGATGATCAAGTATATTTCCTCACTCTGTGTGTGTGTGTGTGTGTGTGTGTGTGTGTGTGTGTGTGTTTTAGCAGTGTGGTAGAAAAGGAAATGAGTAGAATTTCAATCTAACTCTTCTCCTCTGTAATGGTTTCGCCAATGTGTAGTTTTTAGCACTTTCCTTAGTTTATAGTGGACATTTTTCAAGGTTTTGTGCCAGTCAAAGCAGTTCTCTCAGATGTGGCTTGTGATGATGCTTGCAGGGCCTGGGTACCATTCCGTCAGCTGGCATCACTGATGGTGCTTGCAGAGCCTGATACCCATCTATCAGCCAGCATCAGTGCCTGTACACTAGAGTAGGGCTTGTTCACCAGGAGTTTTGCACGAGAACAGCCCCTGTTCTTCCTCTGCACCTCAAATTCTTGATTCTCCATTCTTTTCAGTGTGTCTCTACCTGGTTTCACAACTGCTTTTCCAAGCATTCCGACAGTAGCTACAGTATTTAGCTGAACACTTCTTTGTCTTCCTTTTTGGCGGTGAACTTGGAGAGAAGATCAGGCTCTTTCTTTCTCCGTTTCCCTGTTGGCAAGCCTAAGGCACTGAACTTGCCCGCCAAACTTTAGACCCAACAAATGAGAGATTTTTTTGATTCAATCTCTTCTCTTCGAGACAGCCAATGTTAACATTCTATGCTTTTGCTGACTTCTTGCTTTGAGTTGGTATTGTCTACCTGTTTCCTAGAGGGATGCTTCACTGACTGGTTTTAGGCTGTTTTATGTTCCATGTTACCTATATCATCTGTTACATGCTAATCACCAGGTTCAAGGTGGGATGTGAGGCAGACATTGATTGATCAACTTGGATCCATATCTAAAAATATTGAGTAATTTTTCATGACTTAAAAAGGTGGAGCAGATTTCTGCTTGACTTCGAGCTTTATAATATCTGGCAAGACCGATATTGCCCTTTCCAGTTGGCACTCACTAACTGCAAATCTCCTTAATGGCAACCTCTGCTTGGTCATCAGATCTCCTGTTCCCAGCATCCCTCACCTCCCTACTCTACCCCAATCTTTTCCTCAGCTTCTCACTTGCTGGCCCCAGCAGCCTTTGTGGTATGGAGTTGATATTTTCGTCATTGTTATTTTTTTTTTCTTTTCTACCTTCCCCATACACTTTCCAATATTAGGAGCTTAACTGGTAGTTAATAGTACATAGACACAAAAGATACTTGCAACAGTCTTCTAGTGAAGCCTGTCTTCTTTTAATATAAGTTCTTCTCTAAACTGAGTCAATAATACATGTTGACAAATGACATCCGTTTCCTAGGAAGTCAGTAGAAAAGTAAGAAAGGCTGGTGGTAAAATCCCATAAAGATTTGTGTGCTTTGTTAAGTACTATTGGTGCAAGACCCAATTGGTTAGGTGGATTTTAGCGAAGAGTCCATGAAAGCAAGGCCACCTGATAATCTGGTTTTTGTCTTCTGTTCTAGGCAACCTCTCCATAAATCAAACTCAGAAGACGGCTGTGTAGGTCAGTACTGCTATCTTTGATTTAACTATTTAATCATTTTCATTTTATACTTCGTAGAAGACAATAGACATGAAAATCCATCTACTCAGAAATAAACACAGTAAAGATTGTGTGTGTGTATGTGTGCACATGTGGAGGCCAGAGGTCGACCTCAGTCACTCTCCCCCTTATATGTGGAGAGAGGATCTCTCACTGAACCCAGAGTTCACCAATTCAGCTAGTCTGATTGGTCAGCAAGCTCCAGAAACCCTCCTGTCTCTGCCTCCCCAGCACTGGAGTTATAGACATATACCACTGTGCTGACTTTTTGTTGTAGCTGCTGGGGATCTGAGCTTAGGTCCCTATGTCTGAAGTACAGGCACTTTACTGGCTGAGCATCTCTCCAGCTCTGCTGCTAAGAGTTTCATGAACAACTTTTTTCTATTTTTCATTATAAAGAACTTAAAAAAAAAAAAAAACCAGTGTAAAGCTGGGTGTGGTAGAGCACGCCTTTAATCCCAGCACTAGGGAGACAAGCAAATCTCAGTGAGATCAAGGCCAGGCTAGTCTGCATAGCAAGTTCCAGGTTAACTGTGGATACAGGGAGACTCTGTCTCAAAAAAAAAAGTTATTACATTCTACATACTATTTTATAATTCTTAAAATTCTGTTATATTTTCCAACCTGAGGGATAGTCTTGACAGTTAAGAGGTTGTTTCTGCATTATATTGGATATGCCCTAATCTCATTAACCAGTCTATGTGCTAGACAGTTGTTACTGATTTTTTTTTCTATGCTACAAACATATTCCATAAAAATCCTGATAATACCCTCAGGATAAACCCTTCAACTTGGAATCTTTGTATCAAGGAATATGCATTGAAGTTATTATATGTTTTATATATCCTTGATTATAAAATCCACTCTTGATAGAGAAAAGGACAGAATGTGGGTGGGTAATAAACCCTTGAGTCAGGCTGCTAGGATTGGAATCATGACTGCCAACTCAGCTGTTGTGACCCCTAGTAAGTCATTTACATGGCCAAGCCTCAGTTTTCTTATCTTGTAAAGGAGAATGAGAATAGACCCTATAAGTGGCACCAGGCGTGGAAAATGATTATAATCTTGGCACTTGAGCACTCAGGCATGAGCCAGCTTAAGTTGTATGGCAAGACCTTGCTTGTCTCCCTTAAGAAAGAAGAAAGAGGACTGGAGAGATGGCTCAGCAGTTAAGAGCACTGGCTGCTCTTGCAGAGGACCCAGGTTTAGTTCCCAGCACCCACATGGCAGCTAACGACCATCCATAACTCCAATTCTGGGAGATCTGATGCCCTCTTCTGTTCTCTGTGGGCATTGCACGACATGGATGCAGTCACGTACATGCAGGCATAACACTCATACACAGAAAATGAAAATAAATAAACATTTTTTTAAAGAAGAGAATGAGGAAGGGGAAGTTTGTATGTAAAATTTAAATGAGATAGGCTATTAAATAGCAAACTACTTATAAGTGCCAAAGAGATGATAGCTATTTTTATTAGCTCCATTTCAGAAACAAAATGAGAGTAGGGAAATACAATTTATAGATGAAAAAGTCCATTATATCCTCAAACTCTCTGAGAAAAGGCCAAATAAATGACAATCTGTTTTAACCCTTCATGGCTGACATTTGCTTTCAAGTTTAGCCCACAGGCAGCAGACCCCATGGAACTGGTCTTCATGATTGGAGTACCTAGAAAGTCCCAGGCCGAAGAGCTCTGGGATCCATTCCCAGTGCTCCAAGGGCTGTCAGCACTGAAATGAGGGCATCCTGTTTTGAAAAATGACACCCTTGCTAGCTTGGGGGCACCAGAGATGGGGTTCCCGCATGGCTGCTCCATGCATCATTGCTTGGCACCACCAGTCTAGACTATAGAAGCCACCACTTTGCTGGGCCCTGTTTCCAGTGGCCACAGGGCAACCAGACAGGCACCGGAAGGAGACAGAGTTGCCGCTCTGAATGTGCCACATCAGCAGGGTGAGCGTCGCCACTGCTGCCTTTCTTTTTAAAGAATAAAGAGCTGCTCTTCCCACTCATCAAGTCTTCTTCTTTTTGTTTGCCTTTTCTTTATTTTGGTGTGTGTGTGTGTGTGTGTGTGTGTGTGTGTGTGTGTGCACATGCGCAGTTACATGTGTCGGGGTTGGAGGTAGGAGGACAACCTTGGCTGTTATCCCTTAGGCACCATCCTCCTCATGGTCTTGAAACTAACTAATTGGCTTGGTTGGTCAGTGAGCTGCAAGGAACCACCCATCTCTATCTCTCCAGCCCTGGGATTCCAAGTGTGTGCCACCTTGCCAAGTTTCCTCCTCCACCCCCCAACTCTCCCTCCATACCCCAGGGGTTCTGGGAGATTGAACTCAAATTCCATTTCTTACAAGACAAACACTTTACCAACAAAACTATAACCCCAGCCCCTCTGTTTACACTTTAAAAAGTGTTGCATGTTATCGATTATTAGAACTTTATCAGATTTTTTAAAATATCTATTAATTACAAGGAATTTGTTTTCTGGTGATTCACCCAAGCATAGTCCGAGATGGACAGGAAGTTAGAGGGAGACTGAGTTAGGAGAGGTCATGCCAGGATTGGCACCCGTTTTTCTTGTCTTTGTGACCTAGCTATTCTGCATGTATCACCAAAACACCAGAGAAGTGTGAGCCATGCCACACCAGGGCTGTACACCCATGCTGCCAAACACACAGTAAACCAGAACCAGAACTGGTCAGCCTATGTTGGCCAGTGGGCACCAGGGCTTACTGGCTATTCACCAATCAATCTGGAAGAAGAAATAAACCAAGGGTGGGTACACTGAGGAAGAAGGAAGAAAATAAATTTAACCTCTGAAAATATTCTGTTTGTGGCACAGTGGAAATCACTGCGGCTGAGACCACAAGGGGAGAGAATGTGCTGGAAGACAAGGCAGAGGTGTACTCACTAAGCAGGCATCAAAGTGAACACAAGAATGCAGGCTCGGCCTGCCCCTTCGTGTGCCTTTATTTCTTTTCTGTACCCTACTGCCCCATTTTGTGCTACTAGCAAATTTGCATTTCCTTTAAACAGCTTTATAGGCGTTTCATTCACAAAATGAAAAACTGTCTTTGTAAAATCGGAGTTTTCTTTTGAGCACTGACATCATAGGAAAAGTCTGCTCTTCTTATCAGTGGGTTCCCTGTTCGTGCTCTCTGCTTTTTCCTTCATTGCTTTTTTCCTTTTACTTTCTTTTCTCTTTTTTTTTTAAGGAAAAGGAGACTGGAAGAAGAAAAATAAGTATTTCTGGCAGAACTTGTTGGCCAGTGGGCACCAGGGCTTACTGGCTATTCACCAATCAATCTGGAAGAAGAAATAAACCAAGGGTGGGTACACTGAGGAAGAAGGAAGAAAATAAATTTAACCTCTGAAAATATTCTGTTTGTGGCACAGTGGAAATCACTGCGGCTGAGACCACAAGGGGAGAGAATGTGCTGGAAGACAAGGCAGAGGTGTACTCACTAAGCAGGCATCAAAGTGAACACAAGAATGCAGGCTCGGCCTGCCCCTTCGTGTGCCTTTATTTCTTTTCTGTACCCTACTGCCCCATTTTGTGCTACTAGCAAATTTGCATTTCCTTTAAACAGCTTTATAGGCGTTTCATTCACAAAATGAAAAACTGTCTTTGTAAAATCGGAGTTTTCTTTTGAGCACTGACATCATAGGAAAAGTCTGCTCTTCTTATCAGTGGGTTCCCTGTTCGTGCTCTCTGCTTTTTCCTTCATTGCTTTTTTCCTTTTACTTTCTTTTCTCTTTTTTTTTAAGGAAAAGGAGACTGGAAGAAGAAAAATAAGTATTTCTGGCAGAACTTCCGAAAGAATCAGAAAGGAGTAATGAGGCAGACTTCAAGAGGTACAGTGGCTCGGCCAGCAGACAGTCGGTCCCCTTAGCCTCATAGTGTTCAGAGGGCTCTGCCCTAATCTACATGGATGCTGCTGGTCAGAATAATGCATTGCTTCTGCCTGCAAAACGGTCAACTTTTCCAACATTCCTTTCATTGCTTTAAGATTCTGACCCCATCATTTTCTTGAACTCAAAGAAAACAAAACTGGAAGGGAGTCAGCCGTCCTCTCATTTCATAGACCCGACTGCCAGAGACCAGGCCTTTCCTTTCCCTTCACGTCACCCTCCCAACTTTCCTCTTAAACCTGCCAAGCTCTGACCTCAAAAGGTCAAGAGAATCTTCGAGTTTGTTAGTTTTGGACCCTCCTGTTCACACCCCCTGCTTGGAGCCTCTGCCTTCTTCTGAACTTTTGATGCCGCTCTGTGGCAGGGACAGTTGTGGAGCTGTCGCCCCTGGAAACCCTCTGGCGGTCTGACATGAGAATTTACCCCAGCTGCTTTGTGAAGGAGTTCTGCCCCTCTCTAAGCCTTGCCTTTTGTTTTTGTTTAGATAGCAAGTAAATGCATTGTCCCCTGCAGGCTGGGCTGTATAATTCACAGAGGAAACCAGGACAGATCTTCCCCATTGCAATCTGGTGGAATGAGGTTATCAATAAATGAAGAATTTTTTACTGTCCGCTATGGACACTGCTTGTTTTCCTTTATAAAATAATACGACCTCTCCTGCTCCGGCTTTCCCACTTGCCCCCACCCAGACAAGAAGAACTTGGCAGTGAATCCCAGCTTCCCCAGCCACACACCTGACTTCCCAGGCAGCTCTCATGTGGCTGTTTTTCTCGGTTTTCATACTTTAAAGGAGTTATTCTTAAACACTCCCAGATTTCCCCTTTGATACAGACCCAAGATCATCTGTGCTTCCAAATAAACTTTGGATTCTGACAAGCTTTGGAGCCCTGCTTAGAAACCTGAGGAGAAAGAAAGCAGTGAAGAGAGGAAGCCAGGGCTGGAGAAATGGCTCAGCAGTTAAGGGAACTTGTTCTTCTAGAGGACTCAAGTTTGGTTCCCAGCACCCACATAGGGCAGCTCACAACCTCCTGTAATTCCAGTTCCAGTATCCAACACTCTTTTTTGGTCTCTGCAGACACCCATACACATGGCGTTCACTTCCATAGACACAGACACACACAGACACACACAGACACACACACACACACACACACACATACACACACGTAATAAAAAATAAACCTTAAAAAAAGGAATGAACCACTGAGCCATCTCTTGTTCTTGCAGAAGACCTGGGTTCGAATCCCAGCACCCACATGGCAGCTAACAACTGTCTGTAACTCCAGTCCCAGGGGATCCAACAGCTTCTTCTGACCTCCGTGGGCATTGCATGACATGGGTGCACTTACCTACATTCAGGCAATACATGAATACACATAAAATAAAAATAATAAATAAAATTTTTAAAAAAGGAATGAAAAGAATTGTTTCCATCTTTGAAAAAGAAAAGAGGTAGTCAGCAGTTTGCCAGCTCACATGGCTTTGGGAAACACCCAGCCAGCTCCCCATCACCCCACACAGATAGTAAAATGAATCAAACCAGTAGGCTTCTCTCCATATCCAGCACATCTTGTCATTCTTCTACAAGTGGATGAGTGTCAGGGGGCTTGAGGGGCTTTTGGATTTCATTACAAAATGAAAATGAGATACAGAAACATGGGGAACAGAAATTCTGTGGCCCTCCTGCCGTGGCTTCCTGTGAGTGCAGCTAGGCTCCTTAGTCTCATCCCTACGCACCAAGGGCACATGAAACCATGCCGAGGTCCTGATGGCACCAGAGGCTATTGAAATATGTGCTAGTATGGTCGTCTTTGTGTTAGCCTAATGTCCTAATGTCCTTTCATAGTGCTGACCAAAGACACAACTGGCCGATGGCACGTACATAAAAGGGATTTTGCTTTGTGGGGAAAAACTTTCAAAGGAACCTAATGGAGGATTCTTTTCCTTTATAGTTCTGAAGGCTTTCAGGTGTTTCCCAAACCCTTGTGAACTGGCGAAACCCACGTGAGCTCAGAGTTAGATGTCGACTTTCCCCCGCAGTCTGTAGACATATTTGACAATATGTTCAGATGCAAATGGCTGTAGTACCTTTCTTCCAGTCAGGCTAATTTGCTTCACGTGTGATTGTATTTATCAGCATTTACCCTGTGAGAAACGAGCCAGTTAGCTCAGTAGAGAAAGAGGGTTGACTCGGCCTATGCAGGATTGACTCTGTGACCTCACCTCCTTCTGCCATAATAGAGAATTCTTTCATATGCCATGAAAATATGTGTTCTTCTCATTCGTATTTCAAATGGTAAACTAAAGAGACTGTCTAACCCAAAGGTGCCTTGGAATGCTTTTCTGATCAAGTTGTATGTTTAAATGAGACTTCTGCCCTACTCATAACAAAGGCATTCCCTGTCAACTTTCTTCCATTTCTAGATACTCTATCACAAAGGTTCTGGTCATTTTGAAGGCTTTGCTTGAGTTTGTTCTCAGAACATACTTCCCTAATAGATGTGCTTATTGGCTTCCAGAGAAGCAGCACTGTTCTGTTTCTTGTCCCTTCTGTAACATACAAGGTAGACAGTGCTCTGAGGAATGTCCTTTCCCTGCCCAAGATGAGGGGCTTCCAGGCGGGGGCCTGCTGCATCTCCCATGTTCATTCTTGTTGCTCTCTGTCCTCAATCTCCAGGAGAAGATGTGGGCTATGTGGCAAGTGAGATAACAATGAGTGATGAGGAGCGAATTCAGCTGATGATGATGGTCAAAGAAAAGATGATCACCATTGAAGAAGCGCTTGCTAGGGTAAGAGTGTGAATGCTTAGTTTGCACTTGTGAACGCTTGACTACTTCACAATGAAAAATGTAGGGGGCATCAGAGAGCATAGGAATATAATAGCTAAAGGTTTATTTCTTTATTTGTGTGTTCGTGTGTGCGTGGTGTTTGGTATCAAACCCAGGGCCTTGTGCATGCTTGGTCACTGCTGTACCACTGAGCAGTATGCTTAACTCCTAAAGAAGTATTCTGTAGAACTTTTAGTGGTAATTAGGTACCCACATTATCAGACATTTGTTCCATTTTATTTGTTCAATACAAGCATTCCACCATGTATAGTGAAACATGTATTTGTGTCACAATACCTGACAATTTAAGAAATAAAGGGTTTATTGTGGCTCACAGTTCCAGGGTCCGGTCCATCACGGCAGTGGTGACGGGGAGTCACAGTGGCAGGAACTTGAGGAGGCGGGTCACATTGCATCCACCATCAGGAATGTGACAACAGTGACTGTGCTTAGCTCACTTTCTCCATTGTATTCATTCTGGGACTCTAAACTGTGGAATGGTGCCATGCACATTCAAGATGGGCCTTCCCTCCTCAGGCACACCTCTCTGGAAGCACCCTCACCAACAAGCCCAGAGATGTGTCTCAAGGTGATTTGATATCCAGTCAAGTTGATAATGAAGATTAGCCATGACAACACCAACATTCAATGATAGAATGGTAGATAGTTTTGATATGTGAGCCACTTTAATGAGGAAACTGACCCTCTCAATGTCATTACAAAATACATAAGCCTTTTGAAAAGATTAATAGGGAGCTGGGGAGATGGCTTAGTGGGTAACATACATGGTATATAAGCATAAGGACCTGAGTTCTGAACCTCAGCATCCATGTGAAAAAGTTAGACAAAATGGTATGTATCTGAAACTACAACACTGGAGGAGGGGCAGGGCCCCAGCCATCCCTGGAGCTCACTGGCCAGTCAGTCTAGCCAATCAGTGAGCTCCAGGGTTCAGTGAAAAACCCTGTTTCAGAAAATAAGGTGGAGAGTGATTGAGGAAGGAACCCAGTGTTTTCCTCTGAGATCCACATGTACACACATGAACACACACATACATGCATGAATACACATATATGTAATCAGTTATAAAGAAGATTAAGTATTAAATGTATAAAAACTGTAAACATCAATTCCCAGATAAACTTCAGATAGACCTTAAATTTGCTTCCTTTTATATATTAATGATAGTTTGTTGTCTTTTCTACCTTAAATTAGGCTCTAGGAGAAAGCAAATGTATCTTTAGAACACTGGAGTAGCATTTATAATTTATTAATATATTTTATGCTTTTTTATTGGCCAGTGAACTGAATCATTCTTCACCTGCACTTTGAACAATTGGTTCTGTACCATACAGAGAAATCATAAATAGTGTTGGGAACCTAGGGAAGTCTTCCAGCCACTAAGAAACCATCGAATGAGTCACAGCTTTATCTTTGGACTAGGAAATTTATAAAGAACAGAAATTTTTTGGCTTTCAATTCTGGAGACTAGGAAGTTCAAGGTTAAGGTACTGGAAGGTTTGATATTAGGGATGGCCATGCTCTTCATCCAAGATGGTACCCTGCATGCCATACCCTCTGGAGAGGAGGAACACCAGACGTGACATGGAAGAAGGACCCAGGAGGAAATAGGAGGCCATGATCACCTTTTTATTAATCCTACTCCTAGGGACAAAGCTTTCATTTCCCAGTAACCTCCCAAACTCCTAGTCTCCCTCCTATCACTGCCACAGACAGTCACAGCCAAAGTTCAGCATGAAGGGAGAGACATTGAAACCAAAGTAATCCTAAATGGAATCTTAAAGGTCTGAAAACAGTGGCATGTACAGTCATTTTAGTTTATAATATTTGACTCTACCCTCAATGTCTCTAAAAAATGTTTGCTGCAGAGACAGTGTTGCAAGAAAAAACACTTAGGGGCTTGGGTGATAGCTCAATTGGTAAAGTGCTTGCCCTGCAAACATGAGGACCTGAGTTCGATTCCTCAGAGCCCACATTAAAAAAAAAAAAAAAAAAAAAAGCCTGGTGTGGTTGTATGAGCTCGTAATCCAGCACTGAGACAGAGACAGGATGATTCATTGGCCAGCCAGCCTCACCTACTTGGTAAGCTCCAGGCCAGTGAAAAACTTTGTTTCAAAAGGCAAGGTGGACAGTGCCTGAGGGACCACAGCCAAGGTTTTCCCCTGGCACATACTTGCACAAGAAAGAAGAAAGAAAGGAAGGAAGGAAGGAAGGAAGGAAGGAAGGAAGGAGGGAGGGAGGGAAGGAAGGAAGGAAGGAAGGAAGGAAGGAAGGAAGGAAGGAAGGAAGGAAGGAAGGAAGAAAGAAGCGAGAGAGGGAGGGAGAGAGCGAGGGAAGGAGTTAAAAAGAGAGGAAGGGAGGGAAGGTGGGAGGAGAAAGAAAGGAAGATATTTTACTTTTTTTCTTTCTGTTGATGTGATAAGATTCCCTGAGAAAAGCAACTTAAGGCAGAAAGGATTTATTTCACAGTTCTAGAGGATAGTCCATCCTGGTGGGGAAGTCAGGGCCATAGGAACTTGAAACATCTGGTCACATTGCATTCACAGTCAGGAAACAGAGGTGTGCATGCATGCATTGACTGGTGTTCAACTCACTCTCTCTACTTTATACAGTCCAGGATTTCATGCCCAGAAAAATGTGGGTCCCACCCATGATTAAGATGGCTCTTCCCACATTATTAAAACTAAATCAAGATAATCCTCTACAGGCATGCCCAGAGACCCAATTCCTAGGCAATTCTACATCCTGTCAAATTGACAGCACTGACCATCACAGAAGGAAGAAAAGTCACTTAGGCAAGAGAAGTGAGGGATTGAATTTAGATGGAGACCTGAACCACCTTGACCAGCTGGCCTCTCTTTATCTCTAGATTTGGAGGGTTATGGTAGTAACTTTGGCCTCCATATTCTCCAGTAGACCGAAGTTGATAATAGTGTATGGACAGTGTGGCTAGGCATTAACTGCACATAAGCATGTTGGTGCCTGGGTAGATGGTGGAGCAGATGATGGATCGCAACCTCCTGTCCACGCTGTGGATTGCCTGCATCATCATTATTAGCCCAATCTGTTGCCCATGCCATTGAGTATCAAAGTCCCCGTTTCTTCTCCAGTTGCATTCCTTGTACATGCTGTAGCATTTGGGAAAAGTCCAGTTGAATTTCTGGGTGATGCCTATGAGAAAGATGCATATGGGCCTGTGTGTAGTTTTCCCACGGTAAGCAGGAGGTTTACTGGCCTCCTGGTAAGTGGTGTGGCTGTACTGTGAAAACTTGTCACCCACATGCAGCTGTCTGCCGCCATCTGCACCAGTGTTTGGGATGGAGCAGCATGTGATGCGTCTTGCTCAGTTTCTTTGGAGCCAGGGAAAATGTTAAAAAGTACTTTAATATAGTTTAGTATAGATGGTCAGAAAAGAAATGAAGGAATACTTTCAAACTTAAGGAGGAAGTGGAAAAAAAAATGAGCTCCTAATTTTAGCAGTTGGACACTCCATGGATAGGATGTCAGAAGATGCCAAATGAGATGCTGGCCCAGTGGCCTGGTGTGACATTTCAGAAGGTCCCTGCAGCCTGGCTACCGCTGACTGGGTGGCCTCTGCCCAGTTGCAGGTGCAGCTACAGAACTCACTGGGGCATCAAGAATATTGTATATTAAGCGATACAGAAATGCAGACAGCCAGAGAGAAAACGATGGTGGCATGATGTTGCTGTCTGCATGCCAGGGTGGGTACCCTTCAATAGATGGTGACGTGGCAGGGATGCTCCACTGCTCTGCCCAGAGCATTGTTCATCTTCTAGTACCAGTACCTGAGTGGGATTCTTCATAGCCAAAGACAAAACAAGAAAAACATATAGACCATAAAGGACCCTGTAGAGATGATCTGCTCCCTTTAATGTGTGACCAGTGGATGGACCTAAACATACTTGATCACTGTACACAAGAAATACCAAGACAAATCTCTTATAGTGACCATGATGAAAATGGCCCCATAGCCTCAGACTGTGATAGTGTAGACCCTTCCTCCATGTCAGCAGGTGGGTGTGCCTTCCTCTGTCAATCAAAGATTCAGAGACTCATGGGTAGAACTTATGAATTTGAATCCTGAGCCATAATTGGCAGCCATCAGGAAAGGAGCTTGCCAACATGCCATTTGGAGCTGGCTGTCATTACAAGGGAGACATTTTTGTCTGTGTTCAAATAAAAAATGTTGTCTGTGTTTGGTCCACCAAGTTTCATTTGTGTGAATTTAACCCTTTTGATGGCTATTCTCACTGTAAATCATAAAACCATGATTTACATCCCTAGAAACATTTTTTAACTTTGATTTATTTATTTACTTATTTGTGTATGTGTGAATATATGTATGTGGGGGATCAGAGGACAAGCCACAGGAGTCAGTTATCTCCTTCTACCATGTGAGTTCCAAGATCAAACAGCCTTGGAAGCAAGTTCCTTTACCTACTGAGCTATCTCTCCAGCCCCATTAAGAACACATTTATCCAGTACAAATGCAGATCAACATGAAAGGCCCCAAGATCTAATATGTGAACACTATTGTAGGCGGCAAAAAGCATTTGAAGACAGTAAAGTTTACAAAACTATTTAGTTCTGAATGTGGAACTTAGAAAGATAGCTTAATATATGATCTCTATATTTTATTAACTGAACAGTTCTAAGTGAATGGCACCTCAAACATTTTTTAAAGAGTTTTATAATGGGCACTTACCCTGTGCTTTAAGGAAGTCAATCTTTTTTTT
>NW_008341187.1:450523-497016 GCF_000622305.1 Nannospalax galili | reverse complement strand
TTGACACAGGGTCTCCCTGTAGCCCCAACTAGCCTGGAACTCACTATGTAGACCAGGTAGGCCTTAAATTCACAGAGACCCACCTGCCTCTGCCTCCCAAGTGCTAGGACTACAGGCCTGCACCACCACACCCTGCAGGAAGTCAATCTTATTGGTAAAAACCATTTAAAACTTTATGGAAATCTAGGTAATTCACAGTTTCTGAATAGCACAATTTGCAAGTACTGATTTTAAGGGCATAGGTAACTGTTGGCAAGGAAGTTCAGGGTATTTGAATCTCGTTCTAATTCTTCACAGTTTAGAAAGCCCCATGAGGTATGGGGAAGCTATAATTGATTCATTTGTCTGGGAGATTTATGTATGTGTAGGCAGACTATGAAAGAATAGGTAATAAACTCATGTTTAAATTCTTAGATAGAAAACAGTACTAATTAATTTATCACGAAAACACTCAGCAACTATGGACCTGTGTCATAGAAAAATAATGTCCTTTGACATTTGAACTTTCTGGAAGCACTGTCAAAATGAGGTGAGAGCAATCATAGCTATGGCATAATGATATTATATTCTTAAAATATCAATATTTTTACTAAAAAGGATCCCTGTAACATGACCTAATTACTAAATCACATGTTTATTCATCTGACATCATGTATGTGCTTCTATGAAGCCACATCTGTATGGAAGTAAAATACAATCCTTAGGAGATTTAAAATTTGTCAGTTTATAATTGCCTACTTAGGAATTTGTATCTTTTGAAAAAAAATTACAGACAAAGCTTGCTTACTTAATAACTCCTAGTAATTGGGGCAAACCTTAAATATAAAAATATAAAAATGGAGTAGACACCAGGGGAAAACCTGATAATCTCATAATAATCCCATTTTCCACCTGGTAGCTTTCCCGATCGTGCAGGGAGACTGGCTTTTTAAAAACTGCATATCCAGATGGAAGGATCATTGCACTGTATATAACATTAGTGTACTATAAAGATTAGAGCAATATATGTGTCCTTGATGAATGGCAAAGATTAAAGTGATTAGTACCCATAATGGCAGAAACCTTGAGCATGCAGTGTTAACGTGAGTGGTGAGCTTTCTTTTACCTGAAGCCACATGGGTGAGACTCAACAGTGTGATGCTTGTAGCTGTTACAGAGACAGTGTGCTGAGCATTTTACTGCACCACCTTGCTTCTAGTAGTGAGCCTCTGAGATGCACTCAGTATCTCCCCTGTTTTTCAGACAGAGGAAATGAAACAGAGAGACTAAGTAAATCATCCCAGGTTCCCCAGCAGTATTTGGTATCTGTATCCAGGTTTTTACTTCATAATCAATATTGCCTGCCCCCTCCCATATAGATAGGTAAAAGAGAAGTTCCTAGGTTGAGGTAACATTGAGAAAGCTGTGTTTTTAGAGAGGGATTTGTTGGGGCGGGTGGCTTTGCCACATCTCAAAGCTGTGGTGGTTAAGAACTATTGTATATCAGTTATTTCTGTTTTTAATTTGCTTGGTTCGTGGAGCATGGTTTGATCAGTGTCTTAAATTCAGATCTGAAGATTGAATTATAATAGGATTTTAAAATAAGATATTTCATTAATTTTTTTTAATGTGTATGAGTGTATGTATGTGCACTTGTGTCGTGCAATGTCCATGAAGGTCAGAAGAGGGCATCTGATCCTCTGGAACTGGAGTTAGGATGGTTGTTAGCTGCCATGTGGATTCTGGGAACTGAACTCACGTCCTCTGTAAGAGCAGCCAGTGATCTTAACCACTGAGCCATCTCTCCAGTCCCTAATAATAGGATTTTAAAAAAAATATTCATTTTCAATTTGATGTGTAGGTATGTGTGCCTGAGTATGTGTGTGCAGGCACCTGTAGAGGCCAGAAGAGGGCATCAGACACCCCAGAACTGGAGTTACAAGCAGTTGTCAGCTACCTAATGTGGGTGCTGGGTTCTCAGCAAGAGCAGCAAGTGCTCTTAACAGCTATGCTGTCTCTCTAGCCCCTATATTAGGATTTTAATGCACTGACAACTTAATTATCATAAGTAGGAGAGTTCTGTTTCTATACAGACATCCCTGGAATGTCTCACACACACCGTTCGGAAAGAGCTTCCGTCCAGTTTTGCGAAGTTAAATATGCTCACTTTTCTGTAGCATATCACTTTCCCTTCTATGTTTTGTTTTCTTTTAAAATAAAAAAAGCTTAGTTTCTAACCCTATACTCAGTGTCTCTGAAGGTATTTCTGTTGTCTTTTTTATCCCCCTACCCCCTGTTGCTCAAGGACCCCCCGTAAGCCACTTAGCCTTAGTTAGGCGATGACTTGACCAATGGCATGCCTCAGCCTTGAAGGAGAAGGTAAGGCCTCCTGATGCTTCCACATTTCCAGTGCTAGGATGACAGGCGTGCACCACTACATGTTTTTTATGTGGTGCCAGAGACTGAACCCAGTTTTTTGTGCATGCTGGACAAGCACTTTACCAACCAAGCCCACATTCCCAACCCTGGCAAGGCATTTCTAAAAGTTGGTTTCAGGCTTTCATCCTGTGTCCCTCAGATGTCTCCGGCCTCTGCACGGCCCTCTGAAAGGAAAGACACGGTTTGATTTATACATGTAGAGCCACACTAGAGGCAAGTTCTGGTTTCACACTTATAATTGTATGGGGGAAAGATGAGTTTTTAGGTTGGAGGAGGAAAATCAAGGTTCTTTGTGGAATATATCCTACAAAGAGCCCATTGTGTCTGTTGGTTTGATTGAAAACCCCTAGGCGGGGTATTTCTCTTCCTGCGGTTCTGGAAGATTCATCCTTGGCTAGCATTTAGTCACCAACACCAACATGAAGATGTTCTAAGTGGTCCTTGCTGCCTGGTAGGCAGTCTAGTCATTATTTCCACCTCAGTGTTTCATTCATTTTTGCTGCAGCTTAAGGAGTATGAGGCCCAGAACCGGCAGTCAGCTGCCTTGGACCCTGCAGACTGGCCTGATGGCTCCTACCCGACACTGGATGGCTCGTCCACCTGTAACGTAAGTCCATGTCCCTGAGTATCTTGACCATCCATGGCCAGCCTGGATTGGTCAGCCTTTATGTTTCTTTCCACAGGTCTCTGTGCTTAAGGTGTCTTTCCATAGGCTTCTTTACCAGACAGAGGCTCAGCTAAGTCAGAGTCCTGCTGCTCAGGCTGGGCTTCTTTTTAATTGTGGTTAAACATGCGTAACAAACAACATTACCACATTAACCGTCTTTTAGTGTTCAATTCGACTTCAGTAAGTGTAGTCACATTGTGGACCATGATCCACTTCTAGAAATTTCTTATCTTCCCACACAGAAATATCCAAAAAACAGTCCCTGTTCCCACATCTAGGGCCTAGCAACCACCATTGTACTTTGTGTCTCAGAAGTGGATTTGCTCTCAACATTTCTTCTTCTTCTCTTTTTTAAGTCTGAGGCCAGCATTGGTGTTTTCAAGGGTATATCAGAATTTTATGTTTGTCCACAGATATATAATATTCCACTGTAGAGTTATACCACACTTACCCATTCGCCTATTGATGCTTGTGTCTCTATCCATATGTGTATACACATACACACACACACACACACACACACACACACACGCGTAGATGAAATGTCTAAACTTCATATTCTGTGGTTAACTTTTTGATAACTTCTGTATGTTTTCTATACTAACTGCGCTGTGTTACATTCCTACTTGTAATGCAGAGCTTCCCAGTAGAAATTTTCTACTTTCTCACCCACATT
This sequence comes from Nannospalax galili, assembly GCF_000622305.1. Lineage (NCBI taxonomy): Eukaryota > Metazoa > Chordata > Mammalia > Rodentia > Spalacidae > Nannospalax > Nannospalax galili. The sequence continues at coordinate 493,255 of NW_008341187.1, read as the reverse complement.
TTATATCTTTTCTTATTTTTTTATGCTGGCTGTGAAATGTGATTCCTGTGTGTTTCTGATCTGCATTTCCTTAGTAATTAATGATGTTGCGCATCTTTTCGTGTGTTTATTGGCCATTTGTATGTCTTTGAAAAATGTTTGTTTGAGCCCTTTGCCCCCTTGATTTGTGTGGTGTTTCTTTCTTTGCTATCATCATTGGGACATGGAAGTTCTTTATATATTCCAGGTGTTAATGCCTTATCAGTTATATGGTTTCTAGGTATTTTCTCCCATTTATGGGTTGCTTTTTTACTATGTTGATGAGAGTTTTGATACACAAGTTCTTAATTTCGAGACTCAACTTATCTTTTCCTTTGGTTGCCTGTGTTTTTGGTGTCATATCTGTGGACTCATTGCCAAAGCCAACATAGTGGTGGTGATGATGATGATGTCGACCATGACAGTGTCACCTGTTTTTTTGTTTTACAGATTTTAGCTTTTAAGTTAACTCTTTGAGCCATACTAAGTTAAGAACATTTCTGCTTGTGGGCCTTCAGGTTTACCAGAACCATTTGTTGAAAGTCTGTCTTCTCCCCATTACACAGTGTTGACATCCTTTTTTGGAAATTCGATGACCGTATTTGTGTGACTGTCACCTGTGTGTTTGTTCTTTTACTTGTTTTCATTGTACCTTACTGTTCTGATGACACTACCACCATAGCAGGTTTTGAAATTGGGAAGTATGACTCCTCCAATCTTACCTTTTATAAAGGAAAAGATTTGTTTTTATTTTTTAAGTATGTGGGGGGGCGGGGGGCAGGCAGTGCCCACAGAGGCTAGAAGAGGGTGTTTGATCTTCCAGAGCTGGAATTACAGGTGGTTGTGAGCTGCCATGTGGTTGCTGGGTGGTGAACTCAAGTCCTCTACAAGAGCAGTATGCACTTTTAACCACTGAGCCATCTCTCCAGCCCCTTTATTTTCTAAAAGTTGTTTCTAACCATTTAGGATCCTTTGAGATTTCATATGAATTTTAGGGTAAGCTTTTCTATTTCTACAAAAGTTACCATTGGGATTTTGATCAAAATGGCACAAAATCTAGGGGTTCCCTTGTGTAGTACTGTCACCTGAGTGGTACCCAGTCTTCTAATCCACAAGCATGAAGGCTCTTCCGTTTACTTAGTTCTTTTTAGTTTCTTTCAGGAATGTTTGCAGCTTTCAGTATAAACATTGACTTCTTGATTAAGTTTATTATTTGTTATTATTTTAACTCTTTAATGCTATTGTAAGAAGAATCATTTTCCTCATTTCCTCTGTAGACTATTCGTTGATAGTATATAAAAGTGCAACTGTATTGAATTGTGTTGGTTCTGTAATGACAGCAGAATTGATTATCTAATAGTGTGTGCATGCTTGTGCACGTGTGTAATCTTAGGCTTTTCTATGCTAAAATTATGTCATCTGCAGAAAGATCATTTGACTTCTTCCTTTTTAATGTAGATGCCTTTTATTATTCAGACTGTGTTAATATGACCAAAATAGTGCTTTTGTAAGTAGGATTTTCATGGGGGTCATAGGAATTCTAAGTCTAGAATTTAAAATACACACTGCATGGTGCCGCCCTCAAATAATGTGGAACAAGAGTGGAGGGAGTTACTTGTTTCGTGTATTGTTGTTTTGCTTTGTCTGTTAAGTTATTTCTCCCCAAAAACTTGGAAGTGGCTCTGCCCCTGTCCCTTCAGCCTCCTGTCTATGCCCTGTACAGCCAGTCCTCTTTCTAAAGCAAAGGAATTTTGCTAAATTTGGGGATTTGTTTCAATTATGTGTTTTTTAAAAGCCTTTCTCATTTTCTATAAGATAAATTCCACACTTTTTGGCATATGCAAGACCCTATGGGATCTGACTGTAATAATTTTCTCTGATCTCATCCTTCACTCCCACACTCAATAACCTTCAACCCAGCCACACTGGACCCTGCATGCATTCATTAGTGAACAAACCCTGGGCTTTGGTGCTTCTGAGTTTTAATCCACACAGTTTCCTCTACCTTAAAAGTGTCTTCTGTTTGCTCTCTCCCCTCCTGGATACCTATGCATCCTTCAGAGTGAAGCCCAACTCTTAACTTCCTCTATAAAACTTCTCTTAGCCTTCCTAGAGCGTAATTATTTCTTCCTATTCTGAGCTTTTGTTAAGCCGGATTTATACATCAATCTTAAACAGTTATCCCAGAGTATCAGAAACAATTGCACCTTCTTTCAGCCTCCTTGGAAATAGCAGGCTGTTTGAGCAAAGCAGGCATGCTGTGTTCTTTGCCTCTGCAGTGAGTGCATAGTACAGTGTCCCGCCCACCTTGGAGTGTTTAATAGGCAAAGCTCTATTAGCATTCATCCTTGCTAGCTACTGTAAACTACAGAGTGAGTCTTTTCATCTAAGCAACAAGTGGTAGCTTATCAGAAGTAAATAAAACCATCCTATGTTCTTTTCCCTGATTCCTGAAACAACACCAGACTTCCATAGCAGCTAAAGAACTATGACTTTGAAAGCCCTGCTTGGCTTACTGTTTTGTGACCGAACATTACCATTTAAAATAATAAATATGTCATAGACTAGGCAGCCCTCTCTACTGAGACTATGAGGTCATCTAAAGAACCATGCCCATGGTTTTGAATGTGACTCTCTGGGTCTCTTATCCCAAATCCTAAAGAGTAGCATAAATATCAATCACGAACCCAAAGAATTATGAAAAATCAACACAGTAATTCAAGATGGATGTGACTCAGACCCAGATCAAGAGAAAAGACAAAGACCTGGTTGTCCGCAACGGGTGCGTTACCATCAGGCTTTCTGTATTCTGACCTGATTAATAGCATCTGAGTCAAAGGGAAGGTTGAAAGACTTTGTTCATTTAAAAAAAATACGACTGTAGTAAAACTTCACACACTTAGACTGCAAGCCACTTGTCTTGTGTCATTTAGGAAAAGGTGTTAATAGATGCTAAGTTCTGTGAGCATTTTGTATAACCTACTAAGAAAGCATTATTACATATTGATTTGTTTGATTCCTTTAAGAGGGTCCATCAGAGCCATCACCTACCTATAAACTTTCAAAATGAAATGAATGTCTAAGGATTGAGTATTATTTCCTCTTGAATTTTTCTGTGTTTGTTCATTTGGGAAATATTTATGGACTTGCTTTGGAGCAAGCATAGGGCTAGATGTTCAGGCTTACAAAGGTTAAAGAGAGGGCCTGCCTTGGCTGAGCCTTATACACTTTTAGTTACAGAGGTTAAGAGTACACCCATATTTGTACACAGATTCCAGGTACCACATAATAATTCCATTAGTGACTTACAACACTGTCTCTTTACAAATGACATAAACATAAATTCAGTCTGACAGTCCAGACATCTTCCAGAAACACTACAGACTCTTCCAGAAGCTCTACAGAATGGATTCTCCTTGTAGTGAGAGGTACAGATGATGGTGATCTATGCTAATGATGCGAGCTCCTGAAGAAGTTATTTACGGTGTATTTTTCTAGCTTTCTGCAGACACCCCCACCCACTTAGTCATGCTGTGTTGTGCAGAACTGCAACCAACCAATGTTGTCACTGAGGTTTGCTTGACCTTGATTACAGTCCTAACTTGAGTGACTTTTGCCCCTCTTACCTTGGCTTAAGCCTTTCCTGTGTTTTGATGGGGACTTAGCTCAAAACTCCATCCAAAATATTCTCTTGTTATTCTGAATTTGCCTCTGTTGCAGGGCTGTTAATTTCAGATCCGTCTGTTGTAATCACTCCTCAGACACCATGACTTAGGCAGTGTTCAGTTTTCTATCGATTCCTTTCTATACTGCGATGTAAATAGCTCCCTGACCATAGTTGGGAATGCCCAGACCTTGAAAGTCCCTGGGATCATAAGGCCTTTGTCACCAGACCTCAATGCCTATATTGATGCCTGGCATGCCTTGCGAAGTCATTTGCACTGATTTCATAGGCTCCCGTGCCCCCATAGCTGACATGAGATAATTGTGCATTGCCTCATAATAAATCCATATGCACATTCCTACTTTCTAAGAGTGTAAAGTACTAAAGATAGATACCAGGGGAAGTGAAAAATAGCTTTCTCTTTGCCAAAGGAGCATCTGTTCTGTGCTGTTTTTCATTAATAATGAACTTCTGTTGTGCATGTTGGAGTATTTAAAAGAGGATTCAGTTAAGAATTTAACTTTATTACTTGTTGAATAGCTAAATGTTTACTTTAGTGTTTTTCTTTTATTTTAACAAAAATGTTTTCCCATTTGCCTGTTGCCAGGGGGAGGTTGTAAGAGTTGTTATTTGGGTTTTCAACTCTGTGCCTTAAGGTTCAGCTTACCTTCTTATTAAGAACACATTTAAGGAGCTGGAGAGATGGCTCTACAGTTCAGAGTGCATGCTGCTGTTCCGGAGGACATGAGTTCAGTTTGCAGCACCCTCATGGGGCAGCTCACAACTGTTAACAGCAACTCCAAGGGACCTAATGCCCTCTTTTGGCCTCTGTGGGCACTGGCATACAAGTGGCAAAGACACACAAATATACACATAAATAAAAATAAATCTTAAAAACTATTAGTTAAATTAACATTTAATTAATAAATTATATTCTCTGTCTTGCTGAGTTTTTAAGTCTTAGTAAGTAATTGATTTTCTATTCTTACAAAGTAGATGGAAACGAGTTGGTAAATTATATTTGCTGCTTGAATAATGAAAATGCTTGTGCTGAAATATTTTTCTAAAAAAATATCAAACTACAAGTATTTTAATGTTATTTAAATTATTTAAAATAGATTATAATGTGCAAAGGAAGTTAAAGCCACACAGTGACAAAGCACAACGGCTCTCAGAGTCTGTTGCAAACATGTATTAGAGTCTGTTGATTGCTTCACGTCCCATAAAATGTTCCAGAAGGCTTTGAAATTGTCTTTCTGGAACTGGAGCTCTTAGCTAGCGTGAAACAACTTAGTGAAATGTGTTTGTGAAACGAATTATTTTGTAAAACAAGTCATCCTTTCAGAAGTGATCACTTGTGCATTTGGGGAGATTTAAAGTGGGGATATATCTAGGTAAAGAATGTTACAGAAGGGGACAGGAGAAATTATGGCTCCATCCATAATTCCAATTCCAGGAATCCAGCGCCCTCTTCTGGCCTCCTCGGGTATTTCATGCATTGGGTGTACTTACAGGCAGGCAAAACACTTTAAAAATATAAAAGTTTCTAAAGAAATGTATACTGTAATGCCTCACATCCAGGAGTTCATCTCTTCCTAGCATTTCATTGCAATTATAAATATGACTGCTAACTTGGTTTAAGGTACAACAGAGCCATGTAGTTGGACTGCGTCCAAAACTTTGGGCAAGAGCGAGACAAAATGCCATGTGGCCACTTCTTTTTTTACAAAGCACTATTTTAAGTGTTGATGGAGGGCTTTCAAGGTCTGTACTAAAATATTCCCTGGTTGTGATGTGTTGGGGGTGGCATTTGTTAAAGCACTTGGACTTTCTAAAATTGTAAGCCGCAATATCTTCATTGGCCAGGTTTGACTCAGGTGGTTTAGTTTCTTTTTTTATGTAGTACCCTCCGCATGACCCACACCAACAGCCCATGATACAGGTTTTTCAAAGGCACTTCACTTGTCTCAAGAACATGCATTGTCTTCAAGCCAGAGATTTCAAGTGATGTTTTGAAAGGCGGAGTGCTCCTTTGAGAGCCTAGAGCCTGGAGTTCTGGTTTGAATCTTTTCTCCACCCCTCCATTCTTCTCTTCTTTTCATGGGCTTTTTTCTTTCCTTTTGAGATGGGGGCGGATCTATGTTGCCCAGGCTTATCCTGAGCTCCAGCAATCTTCCTGCCTCGGCTCTCAAGTGTCTTTGATAACAGGTATGTGCCTCCATACCGCGCTTCTACTTCAGCTATTTTTGATGCATTTATTTTGAATATGCTTCTTTTACTATACAGAGATTTTTTAAAAGAATATTTTATTTATTATTTTTATTTTGTGTGTGTGTGTGTGTGTGTGTGTGTGTGTGTGTGTATTGCCTGCATGTATGTGAGTGCACCCGTGTCGTACAATGCCTGCGGAGGACAGAAGAGACTGTCAGATTTCCTGGAACTGGAGTTACAGACAATTGTTAGCTGCCATGTGGGTGCTGGGATTCGAACTCAGGTCTTCTGCAAGAACAGTCAGTGTTCTTATCCGCTGAGCGGTCTCTCCAGCCCCTATATAGAGCTTTTAGGTGCTATCTGTAAGGTAGAATTTGTCAGAGATTTGATTTTTTGGGGGGAATTTGATTTTTATAGTCAAAGAAAATCGTGAGCCAGTGTCGTTGGGTTCATCATTTGGGGAACTATGACTCAAAAGAAAACATTTTATGGTAGTCTATGAATTTAAAAAAATTCAACTATAAATATTCCATAGTTGAAAAATTATGCTATTCATATTTTCATCAGTTTTGATGGCAGTGAATATTTATTGCATGCATAAATTATGCATAGAAATCGACGCATACTGCAGTATTAGAACTGGCAGTTGAGGACCCACATTCTCCAAGAAAATGGCTGGCCTTGTTTCCACTGTCTTCTCTTGTATCATTATGTTTTATGATAAGGACATTTAAGAGAGGCTAGATTCCAAGTGTAAAAATCGCTCAGATTTCTCAGTAAGTGTTTTGCTTTCCATGGTGTGTCCGCTTTTCCTTTGTGTTTCTTTCCCATGGGAAGTTTTGTATACCTTGACTCTAACAGGGCTCCAATTGGCAAGACAGATTTTGCCTTATGACCAGAAAACAACTTTAATCTGTATTAACTGGACCTGAACAGGGAATGTTTGTACATATGTTTCAGTTCTTTATTTCACACACAAAAGGTAAGTTTACCAATTCATTTGTAATGTGACGAGGAAGGAGAAACAGGATAGCAGTAGTTACCCGAGGGCATTTGTGTCCCGATTTGGGACAGGTAGCACCTGTTTTTTTGCAGACCTGGGAATCTAACCCTGAGCCTTGCACATACTGGACAAGTATCCTACATTGAGCCCTGTATTAGTCACTTTTCTGTTGCTGTGATAGAAACCCTGACCCAAGCAATTTATAGAAGGAAGAATTAATTTGAGCTTACGGTTCCAGGGGAATTATAGCCCATCTTGGCGGGGAGGCATGGTGGCTGGAGGTGGCTGCATCAGGAACAGCAGAAGCTAAGCTCTCACATCATCGCGCAGGCACAGGAAGCAAGAGAGCGACTGGAGATCTGGCAAGGCTTAAGAACTCTCTAAGCCCACCCCCAGTGACATGCTTCCTCCAGGATAGCCACACCTTCTAAAACCTCCCCAACCAGTGCCATCGTCTAGGGACAAAATGTCCAAATACTTGGAGCCTATGGGGGACATTTTCATTCAAACCATCACAAGCCCCATTCCCAGCTCAGAAGTTAATTATCCTATGTGATGTTACATTGTACCCTCTTCTAAATCTTTCTAAATGTGATTATGTTAAAAATAACATCAATTCTGGTCTTTTAATATACACTTGAACTCTATTTTTAAGGATAATTTAGTTAAAGTTTCATTTTATTTTTCTGGATGAGAATATGCTGGAAGAAAAATTACCATCTATTTTAATAAAATAAAGACGTTAAATCTAAAATATTTCACAAAATGAGACCTATTCAAATTCTCATTAAAAGGGTAAAAGAAATGATTCCCTAGGTTTCCAGTTTAGAGTGAAACTATGAAGAAAAAGTCATTCCAATGGAAACATATACATAGGGAAGTCTTATTTATTTATCGATTTATTTTGTATGTGTGTGTGAGAGAGAGCCAGAGAGTGCAGGTGTGTATAGTGCCACAGCTGGCGCATGGAGGTCAGAGGACAATTTTCAGAAGTTGGCTCTTGACTTCCTTTGTTAAGACAGGGTCTCTTTTGTTTCTGCTGCTACATGTGTTCTTCAGCTGGCCCTTGAGCTTCTGGGTGATTCTCCTGTCTCTGCCTCCCATCTTCCTGTAGGAATGCTGAGACTACTGATGCATGCTACCATATCCATCTTTTTTTTTTTTTTATTGTGTATGAATGTATTGCCTGAGTGTATGTAAGTGTACCTGTGTTGTACAGTGACCACAGAGGTCAGAAGAGGCCATCAGATCCTCTGGGGCTACAGTTAAAGACAGTTGTTAGCTGCCACGTGGGTGCTGGGAACTGAATCCATGTCCTCTGAAAGAGCAGCCAGTGCTCTTAACCACTGAGCCATCTCTCCAGCCCCCATATCAATCTTTTTATGTGGATTGGGTTCAGGTAGTGGAATTCAGCTCATCAGTCTTGCATGGCAAGTACGTTTACTGGCTGGCCTATCTTCCCAGTCCCATAGTGAGGTCTTTTTAGAAGTAAGAATTTTATTCCAAATTCCAAGAGGATATAAGCTGAGAGCAGTTGCCGAGATGACTTCCTGTTGTTTATTCCCCACTTCCTCTTGTTTATTCAACACTGTTCCCTCCCATTCCCAGCCTTCTCCCTGGGACCAGTGCCAAAGTCTGAGGCGTGTATTTGATGAGTCCCTTAAGATTACTATGAAGAAACAAAGTTAGACAGAAGGAGACATTTGCCTCTACCAGCCTCTGGAAACCAACATTCACCCAGCGTGGGCAGGAGCAGGGCTGGCTCAGATGTGAGTCAGACCTAGGCCCAGATCTCACCCCAGTACCTCTGCCTCTGTGGCAGATCAGCTATCTCCTTATGCTTCAGTTTCCTCATTATATAAGCCAATCCTATCTACTCTGGAAAAGTACTATGATGGTTAATGGCACAGAGCAGTAAATCTCCAATAGCTGTTAGTCTTTGTTATTCTATGGGGAGATCATCTCTCCTTTCCATTGGCTGTCATTTTTGAAGTGCTTGAGTTCCCCTATAAAATGCTTTTTTTAATTTTTGGTCTTTTTGAGACAGGGTCTCCCTGTAGCCCCAGTGTCCTGGAACTTACCATGTTGACCAGGCTGGCCTTGAACTCACAGAGATCTGCCTGCCTCTGCCTCCCAAGTGCTGGGATAAAGGCGTGCCCACTACCATGCCCCGCCTTAAAATGCTATTTTTATACACACTGTTGTATGTGGGCATTAGTAGCATGGTTGGAACAAACTTAACATGCAAGTGTGTTGACTCTGCTCTACTCTTACCGAACACAGAAGCAGCTTGTTTTCTGTAACAGAAGGTTTTGCTCTGTATGTGGGTTTATAAGGGAGTCTGGTGTGATTTTAGTAAGCATGTTTGACCTTAGGTATACCACTTGTGGGGAGTAAGCAGTTAAGTACATGGAAATGATCTGCGGCCATACAGATGGTCAGATTGAGCATATGGTATGGCTTCTCTATAAGCATCATTCTTATCACAGGCCAAGAAACAATTAAAGTTGGGCTTTCTGCAAGCTAACCAGAGTCATCCTTGTTTTCACTGGTTTGTACAGTTACAAGAAGTTGAGGGTGGTGCCTACACACCCTTCTCAACATAGCAAGAGTCATGTGAATAGAGGTAAATTTGGCAAAATATCCAGGTACTATATAATCTGTGGATATCTGTTTTAAAAAAGATTTTAACATAAGATAGCTTTTACATACAGTTTGGTCTGTTGTTTCTTTTATCAGGTTGAATCCTAGAAAACAGAGCTCCAGATAGCTTTTGACCTATAAAAACAGCAGTTTCATTTGTCCAACTTAATACATAACCACCAAATGGGATATATCACATTTTCCCCTTCTATCTGATTGTATCTGAGTACAGATATAATCTAATCTGGGTCAGAGATTGGCATTTTGATTTGCAATAGCATTTCCTTACTTTGCTTGAGCAACCCCAGAGACGTCGGGGGTAAAGAGGATATCCATCATTTGTTCACTGTTTCTGATTCGTCACATCTCTATTCCTCATTAAGTCATATTCCCCAGTGCCAAGTCTCCTTTATTGGGCCACAAGGATCCAGTAATCTGGATCCAAAGCCAGCTCACTGAAGTCATAAGCCACCCATCACTTGTTTGCAGTGTGTTTGAACTCTGTCATCACAGTTGCCCATTATATCAAAACTTTTAGAACCACAGTCAGCAGACAAGGACACTCATTTGGAAAGCAAAAATAAATAAATAAAATTGTGTGGTGCTGGGCATGGAACCCAAGGCTTTGAACTGGAAAGCAGTATTTTATCACAACCAAATTCTAATTCATCAGCTTAATGTCTGTGTCTATGATAATCTTCCTCTGTTCTCTTTGGTGCCCTACTTTCTCCTCTCTGTACCATACCACACCCTTTGATAGTCCAGGGTTGTACTGTTATAATGCTAATAGCATTGCATAATTAGTTCCTAAAACCCTGTAATTCACTGCTTGCCCTGCTGCTCTTTTGACCCACAGTTTAGATGAAATAATGGTGTCTTGAATACTCATCTAATCATCCACTGGACAGACATTTATTGAGGATCTACTATGCACCAGACCTTGTACACAGTGAGCTTTTTGGAGGGAAGAGGAAGCAGACAAATGTGTAGCATGGTTGTAGACTGCCTTGAGATATACCTATTTAGGGTGATAGGCACATACAGAAGTCCATCGCATCCTAAGAATCCTTCCCAGGGAAGGGAACTGACACTGGGCAGTTCCCTAGGAGATGGAAAAGAAGTGAATGTCGGGTGAAGGGAGCAGTATCATCCAAGATCCAGGTGAAGAGCTGGGTAAATATCCAAACTTGGGTAATAGGAGAAAGCTGATGTAAGTAACATGAAGCTTTACTTTTTATTTGTGTTTTGACTTCTAGGGTGTACATTCTGTTCTTTGCTCATTCTTATTTATAAATTGGTTCTGTAATAGGTTGTGTTGGCCTTCTATTTTCTCATGCTTATTACTTTTAAATTCATATCATTTGCACTTGGCATCTTGCCTTGGAGGTCTCATTTAATTGAATTCATGACCTTAGTAAGTGATTTTATACAGTGAAGCAACTGCTAGGAATGTCCTCCTGTTCCTTGTATTTCTCTCCTGGTGGAGATACAGGATCAGAAGATCACATCTTTTCTCTATGCTTCTGTGCTCCTGCTCCCTCTTCCCCTCCCCCTCTCTCTTCTCTATGTGCTGTATTTTGAACTCTTGTTGAGTAACCGTCATGCTTTTTTTTTTTTCCACCTTGATCATGCTTGAGTGGCTCTGGTCACAGTTTCTGTTTATACTGATTGTAAGGAGTGTTATTGCTTGACCTGTTTGCCATGCTGTGTAACAGATTTCCCTCTTGTAAGATAACAGCTGAGAGCTTCATTGTGTGGTCCATTTATGTTTATTGTTGTGGTAGCCTGGTGGATGGCCAGGGAGGTAGTAGAATTTGGCATCCATTGGAGTTTCTGTACTCTGCTTTCTCTCTCCTGAAGCTGTTAAATGTCCTGTGTCACAGTTCATGCCAGTTGGTTTATGGCAGCAAAGATATCCCGGCTTTAATTCATGCCTGCAATTCTAGTGAGTTCTAGAGGTTTGATTTCGGCCAGGGTCAGCCTCATTGTTGATATGCCATCTTTCACTCATTGCTCTCAGATAACTATTTCCACTGCTCCTGGGTCAAAAATAAAGAGGCTGTAATCGCTTCTTTCCATGTGTAAGGTTATAAGACAGAATTCTCTGGCTTTTTGCCAGTCTGATTTTTCTTACCTTGATTGACCATACAGTTTCCACTTGTTAATATATTAGAACATCTACCTTCCCTTGTTTGGTTGTTAGTGGTGGAATATTTTTTGCTATTTTTTAGTAACACTTTTGGAAGAGAGAGCTGTTCTCTCAGTTGTCACGACAGGACACCTTGTGGTTCAGTATTCAGGTCAGGTTGTTTCCTGATGGTTTTGCCAATTCAGCTGACTACACACAACCTTCCTGGCTCTAATGATCTTTTATTCTTTTTTTTTTTTTTTTTTTTTTTTTTTTTTTTTTTTTTTGGAGAATAGGCATTCAACCGATTCTCTTCAGTTTGGAACTTGAAGTAGATTTTCTTATTACGGATTCTGTAAACAAAAAAAAAAAATATGGCAATGATATGGATGATGATTCTAGGAGTGACACTGGGCCCACATGCTTTTAGCTCTGACAGATGCCGGCTGGCCTAGTGGCAAAGGTTGGAAGAAGGGTAGTGATCACACCTTTTTCCTCCATGGCTGCTAGACTCCTTGGGTTTTCTGTATCTCTGAATCGTTGTGTGCCTAGACAAAGTTGTTAGGCAGCCCTGTCCAGAGAAGTCATCATGCCTAAACTATGAGTCAGTCAGTCAAGATGCCATAACAGTAATGTGACTTAGCAACACCACCCAGTCCCAGAGGAGACTTTCTACTTCAGGGATGAACACTGGACTTTCTGCACATGTGCAATTACCCTACTTGGCAGTGCTGCTCAAGAGTCATCCCTTCTTGGTGGCATGGAGCTGTGGGACAGCTGAGGACCCTTGAGAATGAGGGGGATTGGGATTTTGCTTGAACTTTTAGGGTACCTCATATCACAGATGTGTTGGTTGGGCATTATCACCTGGTCCTTCTTGTTACCTTCACTTGTGACCTTAGCCTATTTCATGTGAACAGCCAGTTCCATGACCTATGGACAAGGTGACATACTCCCATACAGAAAAGTCACCTTAGGCTTTACAGACAGGAAGGGAGTCAGTCCTTTTCATACCACCACCCCCACCTCTACCCCAAGGGAGGAGGAAAAGCATTTTCTCTGCCTCCAGGGAATGTGTAGATTTGGGGTAGGTGGGCTTCTTGAATTCATAGTTGCCCTAGACTTAATGGTAGGACTCCTGAGGTCTGTTTTCTCTCTCCTTTTGGGGGAAAAGAAGGTAGCAACATTATTTCGAGGGTCATTAACAGTAATTCCAGATTCATGAGTTTAGGAAGCAGAACAGAGTATGCTCTGGAAGGTAGCATCCATTTGCACTCCTTTGGGTTCTCTATTAATTTTTTAAAGTTTTTAAAACGAGTTAAGTGCTGACAAGCCTTTCCCCCTAGGGGATGGTAATATTACCTCAAATTCTCACACACTTTTTCCAAATAAAAGTCTCCTATAATTATCTTCCCTTCTTCTGCCTCCTTTTCCTCCTCCTCTTTTTTCCCTTTACTTTAAGTTTGGCGACAACTAGTTAATTTCGAAGCTACCAGAGAGATTATTTCAGCGTTACACAGCACCTCTGGGAGGAGAATGGAATCTCATTTTTTTTCCCATATGCTGACAAAAATCTCCTAATTTCAGAGGGCAATGATGTCACCCCTCTAATGAGCAAAATATTTCTTACTAAACAGATGAGTCTCCTTGCCTGACTTCTTCATGAGAGAAGGGGGGGAGGAACCCCCACAACCTTCCTATTTTATGTAGTTGCACATTTTAATCTGAACAGGACTGTTCTAAACGCAGTGAAACTAATTTTTTGTAAACACAAAGAACAGCACATTAACAGAATAACAGTGACCCAAAGGACCCTGCCATGGTTGGATGTGGCTCAGTTCTCAAGTGTTAGGAAAATCTTGAGCATACCCAGCCAGAGCTGGTATGCAGCCCTAAGGTAGGGAGGGACCCTGAATGCATCACTTCTTGGACCATGGAGGAAGACTAGGCATGGTCAAGAGATGATGAAATCCAGCTTGGGGAACGGGAGGGCGGAAGCTGTCGTTGATTGGTGTCACATGCTGTTTATAAGGCACAGCATCAGCTGAATTCTGTTTTGTCCAGCTAGATAGGCGAGCATCTGAGGTCAAGAGTGAACAGAAAGTAGGGCCTCAAGACCACCTCAACTCTGGACCTTTAGGTTCATATAGTAACATGGACATGCCCACAAACCCATGACAACTGTTCCCACTCACTAAAACATAGCTCAGTTTTCCCAGCTAACACAAATCCTCTGATGTTCAGATTCCCTTATCTCTGCTCCTTAGATTCAGTCATCACACCAGACCTGTATTAATCACCATGTTTCAGAACTTTCCTTGGGCTTTTCCTCCTTGAGCTCTCTCAGTTGTAATCTTTAAGTCCAGGAGAGACTTCTCAGTCATATTTGTATTCCCTGATCTTCCAAATGTTTTTAATAAGTGTTTTCATTCATTCATTCATTCATTCATCCATTTATCCATTCATTCATTCATTCATTCATTCATTCCAATCAGGAAGTAACTATTCAGGACCAAAATAGATGTGATCTTTACTTATCCAAATGGAAAAAATATAATGCTCAGTACTGGCAATGGTTGAGAATGTAGCCCTCTTTTTAGTGCTTGTGAGGCTTTAAGACAACACAACATTTTTTCAGAACAAGTTGTACTGTGTGTCAAAAGCCTTACAGATGTGCACATTCTTTCACCCATCAGTTCTAAAATCTAATCATCTGTTCAGAAAAAAAAAGACTATGTGAGACATGTTATGAATTTTGCCACAGTGTGCATCTGACCGCGATTGTTTATAATGAGCACTTGGAAACATAACAAATGTCTGATGACAGGCATATTATTTAAGTAAAAAACATACATGTATATGATGGAATGCTATTGAATCATTAATGTGTTGGTATATTCTGTTTGTAGAATATTTGTTGACATGGGAAAATGTTCAATACATGCTTCATTTAAAAAGTGGATTGTGGGGCTGGAGAGATGGCTCAGCGGTTAAGAACATTGAATGTTCTTGCAGAAGACCCGGGTTCAGATCCCAGCACCAACATGGCAGCTAACAACTGTCTGTAACTCCAGTTCTAGGGGATCCGACGCCACCTTCTGTCCTCCACTGGCATTGCACGATGCGGGTGCACTTCCATACATGCAGGCAGTACACGCATACACATAAAATAAAAATAATAAATAAATAAATTTTTTTTAAAGTGGGTTGTGAAACAGTTTGAACAGTATACACAGGGAACAGCCAGCATTTCTGTAAAGCAAATCACAAGAGGCAACAAAGTGTCGATGTGGGAGGGTCGTCCACACAGAGATTAAAGCCACAGATAGGCATGTTGTTTCAACTTACACTAAGTGTTTATCCCAGGGAACTCTGAGGATACTGACAGTTCCTGAGGGTATTGACAGTCCCTGTAGGAGGAAGAGCATCTAAAGATTAAAAAAAGAAAGAAAGAAATATAATTGTGTGTGTGTGTGTGTGTGTGTGTGTGTAAGAGAGAGAGTTGATGGACATAAACCAAAATGAGATACCAGTTCTTTGAGTGTGGAGGTGCAGTACAGGTCATTTCTTCCTTTGTGTGTATTTGAATTCTGAAAAGTTGTAATAGTTAAATATATATCATGTATAGTTAGAAATAGATAATGTGTGCCACTAAAATACAGGTATATAAGTGCCTGTGACCAGGCTTATTATCACTGTGAAGTTCAGTGAGGAGCCAGATAATACAGTAATGATGGTGTGAGCTAAGACCTTAGCTAGAGTTTGTCTAGGTTGCTGTGTTGCCATATTGGCTAAGGGAGTAAAGTATAAGACCAGGCAGGCCTTCCAGATGTGATATATGGAGCTATCCTCACCAGAGGAGCCAGCAAGTGCAAGGGTACGGGGGTGCCGGAGACTGTGGAGCATTTGAGATGCTGTGAGGAGATAAGGATGAGAAGCAGCTGCTTTGGCATCCTCTTTCCACAGAGTACCTGCCCCACTGGGCAGAGCACACTTAGAAACTGGGAGTAAGGGACGGGTTAAATATCCTTTGTACCTTGTCCTTGGGAACCTGACAGTCAGTTCCTCAGCATAGAATTCAGATGTTCAGACCTGTGAGTTTGAGCAAATTTGTCTACCGGCTATTAGCTGGGTAAGTTCAAGTCTGCTCTAGAGAGAAAAACACTATCACCCTCCCCTCTGAGCTTTCTTTTGTCTATCAAAAACCTCCTCCAATCATTCGAGCCCAATCTGGTTTTCAAATGTTTGCTCCTTTGTATGGTAAGGGATAGGAGCTATGGGGTTGAGGAGTCTAAACATCTTCATTCCTGTTGATTACTTAGATATTTATCGAGGGCTTGCTATAGACAGAGACACTCTGCCAAGGGCTTGCTGTGAACAGGTACCATGAATGCAGGGCAGAAGACTAGAGCAGGTCTCTGACCCTGGAGAGCACCCTATCTTCAACACATCCATGTTGAGTCCCCACACAGAACTCAACATTAGCTGTTTAAATGTCTGACTTGTCCTTTGAGAGGTAGGGACAGTGACATTGAAAGTGATTTACAAAGTAGCTCTCTTGCCTTCCCTCCTTAGAAGGTTCTGAGGAAGAGGCATGGGTGGGTGACAACTCAGAGATGTGTCCTCCTTCCACCCCCTCACAGTGTCGCCATCAATCCAGGCTAAGTCTGTGTCCCACTGATCCTGGGCTTTTGCCAGGTACCACCAGGTATACACTAAGGAATCTGTCCATCCTCCTAAGATCACTATGAACTTCCCACCTCCTATTTTAGAGATGAGAGAAGTTAACAAATATGCCTAAAGCCACATGCTCTTCCCAAGTGGCACAAAGGGGATCTGAACCCACATCTGCTGAATTCCAGAGTCCCTACTCTTACTAAACTCACCCAGTCTTCTCTGCATCTCAGCATCCTGTCCACACAGCCCAAATGTCACCCTGTCTCTAACTCCTTGGCCTTTTGTGCATAGCACCTAAAAGAGCAGTTTGTAAGAATAAAACAGGCTCTGATTGAACTCTAGTGAGTAACAAACAAAAGACTGTAGAGGTAATAAACACTGCCAAACTCCAAGAATGAAATGTTTTAAACCAACAGCACTGCAAGATCAATGTCATCAAACCAAAGTTATGTGCAGGAATCCTAGGACCACTTGCTAAAATCACATCACTTGCTGAAGGACTTGGAAGTGAAAATTAGCCTGTTCTGAGTCCAGAGGCAAAGTTCTTTGCCCAGGTAGAGAAAAGGGCAGGAGCAGACCCATAAAGTCCTATGTTCTGCCTCAGTCCTTTCTGTCTGAGAAATGGGATCATGCTTCTAAATATTTCCTGATATGTGGGAATGATGAGTATTTGTTAAATGCCAGAGTTGGAAGTACAACATCCAAAAAACACACAGTTTGTGGTGTGCAGGGCCCTGAGATGCCAGTGGGAGAGTTTGTGGAGCCAGAGTAAGGGAGAATCAGTTTGTGATATGGGGAACTGGGCGATACAAGGCAGCTATGGTGAACCCTGTGTGAGAAAGAAGCAACGGCTTCATGAAGAATAGAAGAGAGGCTTCAGGGATGGCAGACCCGGGGAGCACAAGCTGATGCATTCTAGCTGAAAAATGAGAGACAGAACTCTGGAAAGAAAGCCCAGCGGGGCAGGAAAGGGGAAGTAGTTCTGGCAGTCTGCTGTATAAAATGGGGGCTCTGCTTGGCAAAGCATGACCTTCACTTTGAGAGCTTTGAGTCCCAATACTTTATTTAATGTTTAAGTAACTTCTGGACTTCATCCAGTTGTAACCCTCAGCTATTTTAAGGAGAGACAGTAGTTGGCACCCATTAGTGAGTATTTTATTTGTTGTATGGTATCCTACAAAGACATGGCTTGGGGCTGGAGAGATGGCTCAGCAGTTAAGAGCCCTGACCCAGTAAAGAAGAGGACCCAGGTTCGATTCCCAGCACCCACATGGCAGCTAACAACTGTTTTTAACTCCAGTTCCAGGGGAATCTGATGCTCTCTTCTGACCTCCATAGGCATTGCATGACATGGGTGCTCTTACCTATATGCAGGCAATATACTCATACACAAAAAATAAAAATAATAAATAAAAGAGAGAGATGGCTCCTTGTGTATAAAGACCCACACAATGGAAGAGACAGCAAGGCATGAATAGCACAAGCTACACGGGGGAATAAATGACTTAATGGAGTGAAGTTAGCCGTGGAAAGACATACATGACTTGCAGTCTACGTCATGGAGACTTTACATGGGTTTTCAGTTGTCTTGTTCAGGCAGTGTTCTCCTTATGTAACAGCATATGCCTGGTGCTCCCCAGAGACCCCTGAGAAAGTAAAACAATCATCCTGTGACATAGTCCGGGGACTTACAGTTCTAGAATGAGCAAGAACTCAGCTGTCCTGAAATGATTGTTGAAACAATTTGGGAAGACAGTTTTAGAAGTCTCAGGGAAGGGGAAATAGCCTACATTTACTCTGGCAGTGAAAATAGAAAAAAGGAGTGAGGAGAGAAAGAAAGTGACAACTTGGGGAGAAAACCAAAATCATAAGCTTTAATTCAGTAATTTCAAAAATAGCCCCTGGAAGGTGTCTATTTTCAGTCGAGACCACTCCCTTCAGGCAAGTTTGGAAGCCTATCGGCAGAAGTGATCTGTTTTAAAGTTCGGTCACTCCGAAGGGCTAGACCTCTGTCCCAGATTTGCTCAGAGTCTCGCGTTCTTTCTTTCTTTCTCTGGAATTCCATAGACAGTAATTAAGGAACTGGAGGCCAGCAGGAGGTCAGAGAGCCTTCCTCAGTGAAAACAGGGATTGTTGGCCATGCACAACACTCCCTTTTTTCCTTGTGGTGAATAGGAGATTTGCTTAGAGCTGATGACTTATGCCTTTCTTACAAGTTATGCAGTTAGCAAGCGACTGGGGAATCAGGCAGCAGGCAGAGAGAGGCTAATTGAATCCAGTCAGTGTCTTGACGCTCTTCTTCGGATGCTGGGCTGTGACGGGGAGAGCCTGCCCGATCATGTAACTGCAGAGAACATGTTCGCAGGAGTGCCCGGTCCTGACTTGGAGATCACAGGGCTGTTGGATCAGGAGTGAGACTTGCTCCAAGTGGGGAGGGGGTGGGAGTACCTTCCAGGTCTTTGCAAAACTGCCCCTTACGCCTGCTAAATGCCGAAACCGGTAAGTCGATGAATGAATGCATTTTATGTGAAAAGAAAACTTTTCTGTCGCCTCGAGAAAAAGCTTCTGCTTGTTCCTGCCTAAGATGCATCGCTCTTTGCTTCTTCAGTTTCCTCTAGATTTGTCCCTGTTCTCCTGGTTACTTCCCTGCCTTCTATCCCCGAGCATTCTCACCCAGTGGGTTCACCTAGTCACCATGCATAACTTTTGGAGACTACTAAATATTACTTTGGGAATGGAGAGAACGAGTGTGCACGGGTTGGCACTCTGCTGTGAACAGTGCTGACTTCATGCGAAAAACTTAAATCCAGATGGCATTCTGCCTTGTTTTTCATAAATCTACAATTGATTGGCTCCCTCCTCCTGATAACTTCTAAGATCAATGCTGCATCAGGGTGGTCCTAGGAAATTGAAGCATGTCTGCCCTCTTATATGCTGGATTCAAAAGAAGCTGTGTTGTGACTTTCTCAAGCAAATATATATTTATAATTGAAAAATTCAGAAATGTATATATCTTATGATGTTGTATGGCACTGGAGGGGATAAGGTGACTTAGTTTGGTTGCTCTGATTATTAACTGTGACAACGTGTCATGGGTTTGGCACTGGGGAAGCAAGCTGAGCGAGTGATTCTGCGAAGGACTCAGCTGTAATCCTGTGCTCAGGACGGTCCTGAGTAGTTCTCTTAGAAGGTCTGGTTGCTCCTTGCAAGTATGGGTTAATCTTTATTTCCTCACATTGTTTGCTATTGTGCCACTAGGCATTTAGAATCCATTTATTCTGCACATCATAGTTGTAGGAATTGTTTGTTTGGGCAGCAGTGACAGGCTTACGATGATCAGCAAAGGATGCTTGACGTGTGCGCCAGCACACAAATCTTTCTATTTATAGATGTGATTAACTTTGTTTCCTTTTTCTGATCATCCTACATGTAGCTGTGTTGTGAAAAGTTCTCCACGCTGGCTCCATGGCTTTCCCATTAGAACATTGCAGATGTGTCAAGGATGCACTTGTTCCAAGAGAAGCTGGGGAGGAAGGAGGCTCCACCCTCCTGCCCATGCCAAATGGTCCCGTAGGCTCCCAATTCAGCGCCTAGCAGCAGAATGCTGTGCTATCTCTTTAAAGCAGCTATAGTTTTGTGCCTTGGCTTGGTCAATTTGTTATGGTTTAAAGCTGTGGAGCCAGCTGTCTGCAATCTGATGTAATGTTGCTATGGAAACCAGAAATGAAACACTTAAGCATTCACCACAGAATTACTACATATAGCATTAGCCAAAGTAATTAAAAGTTGAGCCATATGGGCTTTCTGGTGGAAAAATCTGCAGTAGAGGGCCTGGAAATCAAATGTTTCTATTTACAACATTGCAAAGGCACTTTTCCACGTCTTTTGGTGAGGTAAGTTGCCTTTTTCTCTGGAGGGTTTAGGATAGGGGCATATACAGCTGAGAGAGTTCAGTCTTCCTGTTCAGGGAATGATCAAGCTAAAGTTTACTTCAATAAACCTGAGTGAACTCTGAGTCGGGGCACCGGGGGACGACGATGGGAAGCAGCCCCGTTTTCTATTTACAACATTGCAAAGGCACTTTTCCACGTCTTTTGGTGAGGTAAGTTGCCTTTTTCTCTGGAGGGTTTAGGATAGGGGCATATACAGCTGAGAGAGTTCAGTCTTCCTGTTCAGGGAATGATCAAGCTAAAGTTTACTTCAATAAACCTGAGTGAAGTCTGAGTCGGGGGCACCGGGGGACGACGATGGGAAGCAGCCCCGTCTTGTGCTTGAATATGTGCAAACATGGGCTTTCCGTCTTTGTTTCTGCGAACCCTGTTAGTTATGAGTCTGTTTCTTAGACTCATTTACATGTAATGTATAAATCCTTCATATTCTACAATTCTACAAACCTTCAGGTAGGAAATTTTCTTTTGAATACATATCATATTTATTTCCTCAACACCCTGCCTCAAAAATAAATTTTTTAAAAAGTTATATACATATATTTTTACAGTTCTTAATTCTTAAAATTCTCAAACTCCTTTCCCTGATAGCTAATTTTCTGAATAAAAAGACATGCGATACATATTTTAATACTATTTTTAGCATTTTGGAAGTGACACATGGTTATTTGGATGAGAAATAGAAAATGGAAAATTCACTTTATTACTCAGTTTAAAAGAAATGCATTTACTTATATCTTTATGCTAAAACAACTGGAAAGACTTTCTTAAAGGCAAACATATCACAAGTCTCTACCTTGGGACTCAAGAGGAAATGAGCAGTTGACCCTACTCATCAATAAAGAGAATCTTGAAGATTCACTGTGGAACTCAAGCAACTCCTAGCTAACTATAGAGGAGTCTTTTTATTTAAAAAGAAAAAAGCACACACATATATACATAATATATACATACATTTCTTGAATGGCTTCAGTTTTATCTTCAATTTTGCATCATATAAATCACGCTTCATCATATCTGTCTAGGGTTCAAAGCAGGATGCCACAGAGGAAGCCTTGGTTGCCATGGTTTGCAATTTGTCAGTGGCAGACACCTCTAGAACTTCCATTGTCTTAGAAAAAATAGAAATAGCATCAGTTCAAAGTCCTCGAGAGCTCACGTTCCTCAAAAAGCAGCTGGACCTGTGGAAGCAGTTCAAAACTACCTGGAATATGTTGTTTTTCACCATAGTGAATCTAGGCTGAGGAAAGAGGGCTCTGTGCAGAGACCTTGGCTTTCAGTCTGGGGTCTTGATGTGACTCTTTTCATTTTTCCCTGGAAAGTTCAGTCAAATGTACCTTTCCTACAGATGGTTTGTGTTTCTGTAGAATAAGATTTTTTTATGACTGATTTCTATATTCCATTTCTTTTTGTCTCCACATGCCACCCCCTCCCTAGTGCACAAACCACCAACAGCCACAACCAGCTAGCTAGGTGTGGTGCATACGCACATTACTAATTTTTATCCTATAATCCAACTTCCTGTCTCTTCAGTACAAATAATCAGTGCTTATTTGAATTTTCACTTGACTCCAGAATTTATAATGTCAAGATTAGATCTATATCTTAGTTTTTTTGTTTTTTAATTGGGATATACAGAGATTTTTGTATCATCTAAAGGTAATTCTGTTTGAATTGCTAGTGCTTGAACAGCATTGGGAAGATGCAGTATTTTGAAACGTTTGCATAAACTCATGCACTGTGGGTTATTTAGGTGCCCATTACCCTCAATTAGAGTTAACCAAGCTCTCATGCCTCTGATTGGCCACTACAACCATTTCCTTTCATTACACATCAACAATTCAATCAAGTAAAAATGAAATTTAAGCCCGGCAGTACTATTGTATATTTGAAGCTAAACTTACTGTTTTATTTAATTATTTTACATTGCACCTTTTAACCGAATGCACTAAAGCTAGCTGTCTAACATAACCTCCTTCTTCCCTTTGGGGGCATGGGAGGGTCCAGTTTCCATTCTTTGTCAAGTAGACAGTAGTTAACTAATTTTAGAATTTTAGAATTGGAATTTTAGAGAATTGGACAAGGATATTGATCTGCCTCACAGACAGGAAGACTGAAGAATACCCCATCCTGATGATTTGCTGAGAGTTTTATACTAGTTAATCATCAATGGGTGAACTGTTTGCAAATCATCAGGCAGGGAAAGTTCAATGGCTCTATACTCTGAGCCCCATGGCAAGGAGGTGTCCAGAAAATGGGTTAAGTTTATCCAGAGGAGAGTACCATTGCCCTAAGAAAATATTTGTTCTCTTACAAGATGCACCATTTTCATACCTATGTATGACCTGCACCACTCCTGAGCTGTTCTGTGCTCTTTCTTGCCTATTTTATTGCCTGTAAAATTGGGATTTAGGAGAGTCTTTCTTGGGGAAAGTCTCCACATTAGTCTCGCATTCTGAGATGCGGTTTGTTTTTGTTTTGTTTTGTTTCGGAAGTCCACTCATCTCTCTCCCTGAGAATAAGTGCTTTAAGTTTATGAGGGAATGCAGTTGTCAGGATGTGCGGGATTAAGCTAGGGCTGCTCACCGGCTGCACAAGGTGTGCCAAGGTCCTGTGCTCCCAAAAGGCCCAAGCACCCGGCTGGTGCAGCATGCAGCACGCTGGTCCAGTGGGAAACTTTTGCTTTTCCACATTTTGAACAGATACAGCAGAGGACGCTGCATACTGAATGCTAGAGTCGACTTGGAAAGGAAGCCCTCATTTTGTTCACAAGGAAAGGATTGTTTTTAGCCTGGGTCACTGCTGTGGAGAGAAAATTTTTTTTCCCCTCTGTAATGTTTGATACTTGAGGGAAAACAGCTGGGCCAGAGTACACTTGAATCGCTGCAAAATGGAATGGGCTGCTGGGGAATATGGACTGTTACTGTATGGCTGTAAAGGTCAGCTTTTTCCCTTGTCTCCTTGGGAGGAATGCGGGCTGTCCTCAGCCTAGCCTGTGAGCCCTCAGAAGGAGCTGGGGGAGGCGGAAGGGATGGCTGAGATGTGCCAGGCAGTCCCAACAAATAGGAAAGGAGAAGACTTTTGTTAGGGGTGGGGGTGTGCATTGCTTCCCCTTTCCTGCCTGCTGGTTTTGATTTGGGGAAGGGGGGAACTGGAAAAAGTCAACAGAATTTTGGTTTGGAGAAGTGGTTGATGACCACGTTCAACAGCAAGTCCTGATGGGCCAGACAGAGGAGAGCCTGACCCAAACCACAGCAGTGTAACTGGAATTACAGGGCCAGCTTAGAGAGAAAGTCCTGCCCGAGTTGGCTTGAAAGAAATAGGACCAACAGTGATGAAGTGAACAGCACCGTGGTAATCAAGGGCAAGGACGTGTGCTTTGCCCCTAGGATTTAATTCTCTGCCGAATTAGATCTTCAGATGGTATGTGGGGCTTTGTAAACCTGTTGGATAAATTTGTTGATGCCCCAAGTTTGGCGGCAGAGCTTTGGCTGTTTGGACTGGTAGAGAAGCCAGCTGTGGCAGCTGGGAGGGCAAGCTCTGGGACAATTATCTGATTAACTGTTCCTCTCTTTCTTTGCCAGTCAAGAGAACAATCGGATGACGAGACCGAGGAGTCGGTGAAGTTTAAGAGGTTACACAAGCTGGTTAACTCCACTCGCAGAGTCAGAAAGAAACTAATTAGGGTGGAAGAAATGAAAAAGCCAAGCACTGAAGGTAAAAAACATAAAGTAAAATAAAATAAAGCAAAACCCACCCTTGTTCTTCCAAAAGAAATCACTCGGGATCTGTCTTTCAGTAGAAACAGAGTATGATTTCAAGTGGGAAATGGATTGCGTTCTGGCTGGGGCCAACAGAGTTGTCCGTGTGCCAGCAGGGTGATGCTTGGCATGTTACAGAATGAAGGATCCTAGTGTCAAGCATTTCAGGCACTTAGTAATTCAAATGTGACAGAGATAGGAAATGGTTAGGCTCTCATGATGAAATCTCAAGGTGTGGTACAGCTTTAATTATGAGCTTGCAAGGCTTTCTCTAAACCTTATAACTTCTCAGCATAAGCCTTTCTTCCAAGGAGGACTGAGTTTTAATGCAATGGATCTTGTGCAAATTTGATACACAGTGCATCCATCTTGTAAAACCAACTGACAATCAAGGCATTTAATATCCCTTCAAAGCCTCAGGGATGAGTCGTTCTTCCAGTAAACAATTTCAAGTCTCAATTCCAAAGAGGCTTTAAGGACCTTCAATTCTAAGGCGATGTTTTAGAGCTGTATTGCTGGCTGGGAAAACGAAACAGTAATGTCATCAGTCATCCATCAGCTGGCGATTATTGAAATGAATAGTAACCTTTGCATTATAATTATGACAATTAAATCTCCACCTTATTCATTTCCATTTCTAATAATATGCATTTGCAACATCTTGTAAAATTCTCCCAAGAAAGATTAAATAAAGCATAAGATTGGTGGGTGTAGTGGTGTACACCTATATTGCTTATAATCCCAGCCCTCCTGGGGCTGAGGTGGGAGAACTGTAAGTTTGAGGCTAGCCTGGGTTACACACTAAGACTCTGTCTCAAACTTGTCCCTGGCAGAAGATTTTCCTGTTTATAAAATGATAGTAAGTAAATTGGAAAGCCTTCATTAAGAAAGATATTACTTGTTAAAATATCACATGTGTAGCATAAAGAATTTCAAAATTTTAACATGCAAGGTTTTAAATTATTGTTATACAGCCTACTTGTTCTTTATAAATAAATCCAAGCTGTACACAGGAAAATGAATTTCCCATTATTTGCAGAGGTAAGGGCTTATTATTGATACTTTCTAATTTTGTTTATTGTTATTTATTGGTTTAAGTTTTTAGTATAAAATTGAAGATGATATGATAGTTGTGGAGGAAGAGGGGATGGAAGGGGGGAAAGGGGATACCAAGATAAAGTCATCTTAATGGGTAACTTCATGAAGTTACCTTTAAGTCTGGGGTTGCATTTGAGTGTTGGTGTGGTAATTCTCTTTACACTTAAGTGTGATGTTGATTCATATTATAATTTCCACAGTGCAGGATATACTGTGGTTTCCCCATATGATGGCAGGTCTTCCTGAAATATGAACAGAGAGTAGCAGTTGTAGAGGAGCCTCATGGAATCACCAGTTCTCAGCCTTGAGGCCTCCTTGTAAAGCAGACCTCATGCTTCACAGATGCGAAATCAAATATCAGCTACAACAAACAGAATGGTGGTTTTGTCCATCAGTGAGCTAAAATGAGTGAGGAGCCCTATACTTAGCCCATCACCCAGTGTCCCCTTCACCCGTGATAGTCAAGTGTCTTGAGACAGCTTTAGCACTTATATGCATTCTATACTACTGAAATATCCTAATTTGCAGAACATATCAGTTCAACTATGTCTGAGAGACCTTGTTGGGAAAAAGTTGGCAAAAAATATAGCAAATGAGGTATAAATTCATCTGAATATGGACTGGGTATCACAGAGGAAGGTGGGCCGAAAGAGCTTGAGTCACAGTCTAGTCTCTGATGAGTTGGGGGAGTAAGGTCATTGACTAGCTTGTTCATATCACCAGGAGAGGACCCGGGTATGTGTAACTCAGGGTGTCTACTCCGAGCTTCCCCCAACATCTTCCTAGCCTGGAACCACCTCCATTCCCTGTACAATGAGGTTCCTACTGGCAGAAAAACTGGGAATTGGGACAGATTGTTTCAGTTGTGAGGTGCTCCTCTTCTCCATTGCCCTTGGACTTACAGAGATTTGATCATGTCACTGGTTTCCTGCATGCCTGTGCCTGTACTAAGGTGACGGATAATCCTTTATTGAGATGCATTTTACATACGATGCTTTTCCTACACGCTTGAGAATTTATGTTCCCTTTTAATTGCTGTCTCTAGAATACCCACCAGAAGCATGCACTTATCTCATTTCATGAATAAGGAAACTGAGATAAAGAAGCTAAATCATTTCCTCAGGGTCACCCAGCCAGTCATCTAGAATTCATCTCGGGCCACCTGCCTCCGTATGAAGATCTAGTAAAGTTAGAGCTCTTCACCTCCTCTTCCCATCTTACCTTGGCTCTCCAGTCCATTCCCTGACATGGCAACCCTGGAGAGTGTTTAACACAGGTCATGTGTGTGCCCATTTCTATGTCTTGTCCCTAGATGTGGCGCTCCTCCCACACAGTGTACAGGCTCATCTAAGCCAATACAGAATCATCAGTGGTACCTTTCAGCATGTGAAATACCTTTGCATGTCTCTCGTCACTTACCCTCAAAATAACCTTATTGGAGTATTATGTAAAGATAGGTAGGTGTTTATCACTGATGCGACTCAGAGAGAGAAGTCATTGCCCAGAGTGATGGAGCCGGTGAGGGTGGAACCAGGGGTAGAGGCCAGAACTTATGGAAAGCAGTGTCCTTGGCATGAAGTGGCTCCACATCCTCTTGTCAGAATCACCTTTCCTTAGGCATTCTGATCTCAGTTGCATTAAGATAAAGGTCATTGCGAGGGAGGTCACACAATGAGATCGAGTGAGCGAGCTCATCTTGGTCATTACGCCTGCAGTAGCATAGTTGTATCTTTGATTAGAGATGGATGAGAGAAGCCCAGCCCAGGTCAGGGCTGGGTGTTTGGGCTCCCGTCAGATATGGACAGTAAAGCCTGCACTCCAAGGCCTGCTCACAAAGGCTGACGCAGCCTCTTTGGAAACATTTCCCATATTCCCTTCCAAGCCTCCTTTCTAGGCACTGCCTTTCCAGAGTCACAGAATAAGGCCACACATGTCATGAACATATGCCTCCTGGCTAGTTCTAGGCCCACATGTGACAGAGGTGCTGGAACTGCTGAGGACAACCCTGAACACACTGCAGATGTTCAAACCCCTGCTGAGTGACAGGTCCTTAGAGTAACTGGGAAAAGGCCACCAGGCCTCCTCAAAACCCCTCAGGACCATATTGCTAAGGCCTCTGGCATGCCTGTACCACCTAGACTTAACAGAGGCCATAACTATGTTCAGCTGTTTTGATGCAGAAGTTTATTGCTGGGCTGCCTGCCACCAGGCTGGGCCCCGAGTCTTAGCCCAGTTGCTTCTTCCTGGAAGTAGAAAGCATCCTGTCTGTAGAAGTTGTATTTACTTGGAACAATGTGAGTGCCATTTGACTCCATACCTGTTAGTCAGGTGTCTTGAGAAGGGATCAGGAAACATCCATAGTATTTGTGCACTGTTTGTGGTCTGGCCAAATCCTGTCTGACCACGGACCTTGCTTTGAAAGATCCTCAAACAGTTCAGTGAACTTGGGACTAGACACAGTCTGACTCTCCTTTTCCACCCTCCTCCCTTCCCTACCACTGATTTTTAGACATGAATGTGAAGTTGGTCTTGAGTGGGATTTCATAGCAGAAGGCTTTTTCTTTTGTCATGCCCATTAATTAAAAAAGGTAGCCATTTTTAGAATCTTCTAAGGCTGAGGACCATCTCAATCGTCTTCCCCTCTCTCTTTTTCTCTGACAGTTGACCACTCATTGACACTTTTGTCCCAGCTTACGTGTTTAGTAGCATCCTTCTGTTCCAAGGAACTTCGTATTTTTTCCTTTCCACTGTTCAGCTGGTGGAAAGCTGCAAGTCTCCAGTGTTTCCTTATAATTAAGGGATACAGTCGGTTGGGATCACTACACCCACAGCTTGACCTACTTCTTCCCTCACATCTGTTCACATCACACACACAGAAAAAAAACAAAACAAAAAAAACTTGGTTCTCCTGCCAGCAAGTCCAGGCCTTTCCACTGGGCTCCAGAGAGCTTGGCTCACTACCTGGCCCCGGGGAGGGCTTCAAGGCCTGGAAGCCTTGAGCCAAAGTGGAACATTTAGTGAGCTGCTTGCGTGTCAGGCCCTTAAATGCCCTTGCTTCTTCTTCCAGGGCCTGGGTGGATGGGACTATCTGGCTGTGATCACTCAGTTCCCTAGCTCTTTGTGTTTGGCCAGTCAACTGGAGACCATTTGTCAATCACATTTGCAAGTATAACCCTTTATGGTGTTTCCCCACCCAAACTCTCTTGGAGATTTAATCACTTAAATGGCATATGTACCAATAAAACAAAATCATTGTCTGCCACATTCATCACACTCCAACTATAAAAGCCACTAGAGTTGACATAAAGGAAGGCCTTGTAGGAGGGGAAGACCGATCCTAGCTTCTAAGGATTGCACTTACAAACTGAGGCAATTATCTTGAAATGCTAGCATATATCATGATAATGATGGGCCTTGATTTTGCATGGCATTTCTTAATAGGTCAGGGAAGATGTTGCTCTGCAAAGCTGTTTGGAAGGAGAGTTAATGACATCACAAGCTCTGTGTGTGTGTGTGTGTGTGTGTGTGTGTGTGTGTGTGTGTGTGTGTGTGTGTGTATGCTTGCACAGCCTTGGGGTTCTACGTTTTAGGGATGGAACACATAGCCTCATGCATGCTAGTGGCTGGTCAAGTGCCCTACCATTGAGCTAGATCCCCAGCCCTCCTATAGTTCAACCTTGAACTCTATATTTAGCAGATGACCTTGGACTCCTGATCCTTCTCCCTCTACTTCCCAAGTGCTGGGTTTACAGGCATGAACCGACATGCCAACTAATTTTCTTTTGAGACAGAGTCTTATCAAGTTGCCTCCACTAGCCTTGAATTTTAATCCTCTGTTTCTCAAGTAGTTAGGCCCAAGCACATCACAAACTTCTAAAGTTAAGTTTGCATGAAACTATACACTAGCAGTTTATTTTCTTTGAGTAGTCTGAAGAAGGTCATAGTGCAGGCAAGGAGAGCTCCCCAATTCCCTTGTGCTAGCTTGTCTACACAACCGTCTGTGCGACTCTCACTCATAGGACACCCTTGTTTCTCTTCCAGGTGGAGAGGAGCAGGTGTTTGAGAATTCACCAGTCCTGGATGAAAGGTCTGCCCTATACTCTGGAGTGCACAAGAAGCCATTTTTCTAT
The DNA here is from genome assembly GCF_000622305.1 of Nannospalax galili. Lineage (NCBI taxonomy): Eukaryota > Metazoa > Chordata > Mammalia > Rodentia > Spalacidae > Nannospalax > Nannospalax galili. The sequence continues at coordinate 463,975 of NW_008341187.1, read as the reverse complement.
GATGGCTCTCCTGAGAAACCTCCAGAAGACGATACAGACTCTCTCACCACGTCTCCATCATCTAGCAGCCTGGATACCTGGGGAGCTGGCCGGAAGTTGGTCAAAACCTTCAGCAAAGGAGAAAGTCGGGGCCTGATTAAACCACCTAAGAAGATGGGGACATTCTTTTCCTATCCAGAAGAAGAAAAAGCCCAGAAAGTATCCCGCTCCCTCACGGAGGGGGAGATGAAGAAAGGTCTTGGGTCCTTGAGCCACGGGGTAAGTACGGATGGTGTTTTCTTCTATGACAACCATCGGCGTAGGCATCACTTTCTGGTGTCCCTGGAGGAGGTTCAGAGTGTCCGGAAGCAAATCCGCTTGAAGAAAACGGATACTAATTATTCCTGTTCCAGAGCTTTTCTCTGCCAGCGTCCCTCCAGAAAAGGAGTGAACGGCACCACCTGCGACCTGCAGCTGCCCCGGCAGAAGCCCAAGGGGGGCGGCTGCGGCTTCCCAGGCAGAAGGGGGCGCGGGCGCACCTCGGTCAGCGAGTTCAATATCACCTACGTGGTGGAGCGGAGCCTCTACAGCCACCTGAACCTGACCCAGCTCGTGCGACCTGCCTCAGACAGGACGCTGAGCAAGGCGGAGAAGCAGGACCTGAGGCGGTGCTTGCTGGAGGAGGATGAGGAGGCAAAAAGGAAGTGGGCTGCTACTGTGGACCGCTGTACTAAAAGGGTTCTGTTGAGAATCCACCAGAAGTCTGTGAGTCACCAGGACGGTGGTGAGATGGGCCTTGTCATTTCTGTGATGTGCAGTCAAGCATTATGGCCTTCTTTGGAGCTGGCTTCGTCCTTTTCATGCTTCATCACTCAGGGTCCATTCCCTTGTCACCTCTGCTCTCTAACCCTTCTCTCTCCAATAGGGCCTTCTCCTTTTCTCCATGTGTAGTCTCACCAACGGAAGCCCTTCCATTTTTAATTAAAACTAACCTTCAAGCTGATCCGCAGGAGCTTCGAAGGTTACATGGGTTTGGCCAACTTCTAGGAGTGGCTGTCTTCGTGCCCAGCCATCACATCACTTGACCTCAAAGAAGCTGATTCAAAACAGAAGGACATTTCACCCCGAAAGAGATCCTTACTTTTTCAGTTAATTAAAACAATAGGAACAAGCCCTTGGAAAATGTACCCTCACCATTGTCTAGCACATTTATTAGTAAGGCTGGTCATGGACTTTTAAAATCTAACAGGGAAGATATAAAGTAGAGCCCCTTTGTTTTATTTAAATCAGTTCAACAGTCTTACCTTTTTAAAAATAGGAATTGGCATTTGGCAGTGTCTTCTGTAACCAGACTCTTGTGCACAGCAAAGAAGTCCTTACTTATGAATAACAAAATGTTTTTCAATTTTAAAACTGAAGGATCAGAGAGACCTAGTACAGTTTTTCCTTTCAGAGCATGACTTGATTTGAACTTGAGAGTATAGATATTTTCCCCTCGGAATTCCCACCTAACTTGGAACTTGCACAATGGCCTGTGTAAAAGGGGACAGAGTGAGGCGGGCCTGGCACGGCTGTGCTCTGGCACCTTGCTTAATCCTCCCGGGGCCGCTGGCCCAGAGCCCCTTTGAAAGGTCTGAAAGAACCTTTAGAGAAGAATACGCTTCCATGGCTGCTTTTCCCAGGGTCCCCTCACATTCATGAATAGGATGTTCTTCCCCACACTATAACTGTAATTTAAATTCATGCAATCAAGTTCTGCTTTTGTGAAAATGAAGACGGAGCAGCCAATGCCATCCTTCGAATGACCTTCTCTGTTCTCGGAGGATCTTTGGGTCTTTCTGAGCTTTTTTGAGTTTTCTAAATAGTCCCACATGCATTGACTTCCATCCTAGATTTTATTTTCTATCTTTTCTCATTCTTATAATCCTTGCAATACTTTTTATGCTATTAATGTGTAGAGAAAACTTTCCTTCTGGCTTTCTGCATCATAGGAACTGTTTTTCACTGATGTGTTTTTGGTTTGAGATCACAAAATTCTCTTCGTCACTCTTTCTTTTTCACCCTCTGGTCTTTGAGTTCCAGATCTTAGACATTAGACTTAATGCTATTTTTTTTAAACCTTCAGAAGAGTTGAACCTAGTTCATCTGCCTTTTGACATGTCCTTGACATGATAGAACTGCTTCCTTATGAACTGGTGGCTTACCTTTGTGTATCAGAATCATAGAATGCTGCAGACTTACCCAGTGTGAGCAGATTGAGTTATTCAAACACCTCCCCTTTTATTTATTGCCAGATAGATTGATAACCTAACTTCAACAAACTGTTTCTAAAGGAGTTGTATTTCTAAGATTTCTGTTAATGAACATTACTGGCCAACATTTAATTCTTCACTGACTTTGAGAATGAACTTCTGGGCCACCTTGCCTCCCAGTTTCAACACCATTCACTAAAGATGGTGCTGTGTAATCACTACCCTCAGGTTCTGCCTGAGCTGGGTACGTTTAAGATGCTATGAGCTTAAGTCAGTAGGTCAGTTTAATACCTGCTAAGTAATGTGTTCTATGCTAAATTAGGAATTTGCACATGGCTGGACTTGTAAGTACAACTGTATAATTATAAAAAATTAATTTTCTCATTACTTATGAGAAAATAAGTGTTTTATCAATAAAAAGAAATGGGAGGTTTTTTTAAATTGCTGTTTAGATTTGTTATTTTGGAATTGGGACTCAAACCTAAGACCTCGTGCATGCTAAGCAAGTCCTCTACTTCCGAACTACACCCTCAGCTCTGGGTTTTGTTTTTATTCAGACTTAACCTTGTTTCTTTGCTTCTTTCATTCAAAAAGCTCTTTTCCAGTCTCTTTGTCATACATATTTCCTTCATTTTACCCCGAAATGTGCAATTTGCTTTAATCTTCAAACTTGATCTTTTTGTCGTTCAAAAATGCCATATTTGCTTGAAGAAATCTCATGGAAATGATAATGCTTTGTTCTCACTGTAAACAGCTATGTGTCTTACTTTTTATTTTTATTCATTCAATTTTTGTTTGGGAAAACAGACATGCATGACATTTTGGAATCTTGTCCCTTTTTAAATTCAATCCCCAAACATGTTCTCAGCTGCATGTCCATCCCATCAACTCATCATCCTCCTCATCCCAAGCATCAATCAAAAATGTTTTTATAATTATCCATACAAGAGGTGATTGAACTAAAAATGTCCTGATTCATCTGTTTAGCTCACCAAAGTTCAAAGATTGCTTTCTTATTGTTATTATTATTCTTTTTATAACCCATTTTCCCTTCTGAAGGAGTGCTGTTTTGAGAACCATTGACCTTACTAAAAGAAGTTGGAGATTTATCCAAGTAGTGTTTATTACTATTCCTTATTTGCCCTCCATTGATGAAAAAGAATCAGTTTCGGATATCTTAGCATGTCACTGGGAAAAGTTTTCGTTGATGATTATAGAAACCAGCCCACTCCTTAAGCTCTTTATTTTAGGCATAAATGCATGCAGCAGGCGTGTGAAAACTTAAATAAGCTTCTAATTTATTGCAGTCATAGTTTCCACATAAATTCCTTGTGAGTTATTTCATATGCATCAGAGAAAGCATGCTGGGCTCCACTGTTGCAGGAAATGTTGTCATTTAAGGCAGGGACGTGCAACAGCCATAAAGTGATCAGGCATCTGGGCGCCATCCTGTGCAGCCCTGAGGCACAAGAAAGGAACTGGAATGAAGTCCCTGCCTTTGCAAAATTGAGCAAATTTATTTGGCTTCAGAAGCTAGAAAAGGAAAGTTAATGTTAAAACTTTGCCTTTAGAAGTGGTTATAATCTTGCTTTCCAGTTAGGCGAGTTGGTGACTGGTTTTGTAAAGAGATGCAGGTCCAGTTAAGATGACTATAAAGAAAGAGGACTTGCTGACATTTAATATAAAATTGAGCTAACAGCCACTGGAAAACAAGTAAGCAGTGATTATTGAAAGCAAAAGCAACAGGGAATATCAAGAGCAACAGCTCTACGATCCTGAGAGGGCGGTGACTCTGAATACCTTCCTTTCCCACATGTCACAGCTGCTTCCTCCCGGTGCAGCTCCTGGGATGCTCTTTTTTTACAATTCAACTCCAAATTGTAAAGCCCAGAATGGTGTTCCAGCCCCTCGTTTCCATATTTATAATCTTGACTAAGCCTAACCTGAAATATAACAATTGTCAAGACAAGTTTCCAAGCTCTCAGCAGAACCAAAATGGAACATTAAGAAATTAATATGCACAGCATCTGCTTTATGCCAGGAAGTGTGCTGAGGTCTTCAAGTGTAGGATGTTATATAAGGGGTAAGCAAAACCACGTAAAGCTCACCTACTCCCTTGGGGCCTGAACTCTAGGGAACTGAGACTGTGTAGATTCTCACCAGTGCAGAATCCTAAGCTCAGAGAGTTTTAGTACTTGAGCAGTGGTCACACAGCAAGCAAGTAGCAGAATCAGAACTTTAGATCTGTCTTCTTTGTACAATGTCAACAGCCCAGTCATTTTCCTCCCAAATTGCTTCTACTTTCTCGATGCAGTACATTAATACATGTCTGAGCTATATGGATTTAAAAGGAGCAATGTATAACGTACATTGTACTTTTCTGTCCATTTCTTCCATTTAGTAGCTCTTCTTAGGGTTCTCTGAGAAGCAGGAAACACAAAGCGTGGAGCCCAGATCTGTTATTCAATTCTTATTACCAATTTTTTAAAAGCATTAGTTACAACAAAGATTAGTAGGCTTTGTGGGGGAGGGCACAAGTGTGGGCATTGAGTGATTTTTGTTGGAAAAACAAGAGAAATTGGATCCAATTTTGGAAACACAAAATCACTGAAATATAAGCAATTTCACAAAGTTTGAAACCAACTAAAAGGACAATAAAATTTTCATTCGTCTTTACAACAGTGTTTTTTTTCCTACTGAAACCAGAGAGTGTGGTCAATGCCAGTTATTCAATCAGCCTTTTTCTTTCTGGGTAAATTCACTTTATCCACTGTGAGAAAATAAGAGTTATAATTCATTAAGTTGAGCAGTTAGATGGGAAAGTTATCAGCATTTTTAGCCAGGAAAGGGGGTAGTGAGTGAGCAACCTTCTTGGCCTGATTGGACTACTGTAAACACAACCTCTTTTCTCTCTTCTCGGTAATATAAAACTAAACAAAACAGAAGTCTTCCAGAAAGGCCTTCTGACAGTGGCAGAGCACAGAGCTCTCAAGACAACTAAGTGATGCTCTTCTCTTTTCACCACTGGGCAACACTGAGAGTAAGAGTTGTTGAAAACAGAGTTATGTGCAGAGAGGGAATCTTACGACACTAAATGTATCGGAGGGCTTTTTGGTTGGCTGGGTTTTTTGTTTGTTTGTTTGTTTGTTTGTTTTCCTAGAATAGTTGCCTTTTCATGTTAAGGGGATTCTAGACCCCTGGTGTAGGTAAAGTTCCAATGGTCTGTGAAAACCCAAAGTGAGGTTTCCTTATGACATGAATCACGTTTTTCCCTCGTCATTTCTCGTTCCCTACTTCCATCCTGTACATGTATTTGTGATTCAGAGATGTTCCGCACAGGGGACACGTGTTGGGTCGTACGTGGCTATGACATAAACGTAACTGGGTTATTCCCACCCTGTCCTCTCTTTTTCCACAGAGGACCTGCAGTTTTGGAGGATTTGACCTGACAAATCGTTCTCTACATGTTGGCAGTAATAATTCTGACTCTGTGGTGAGTAGAGGGGAGCAACCAGTCTGGATGCAAGTGACATGTTTGGCAACAGTTTCCTATTTACTATTTTGGAGGAGTGATACTGATTTTGCACAATGATTCCAAATCATATTTGGAAAGAGATAGAGATGTTTCACTATTCCAAATGGAATGAATGTTACCCACCAATGGCCCCCATCTCCTTGAAGCAATACTGTTCTTTAATACCTTTGCTTCCAGTGTCCTTCAAGTAACACATCCCCTGGATGAGTTTGGCTTCTATAGTCTTAGTCATTTGTGTCCATGAACTTTCTCTTCACACTCATTACAGGTTCACATATGATACATGGTACAACTGGATGGAACCCTGTAATTTGGGAAACAATGGCCAGTTTTATTGTAGGCCCAATATGTAGACTTTCAGGATCTGCATTAAGCCTAGGTTGTTCAGCTGTGGGGTATCCTGAAACAAGCCCAGTTTTCTCAGTGTCAAAGAAAATCAACTATCCCCTACCCCCATGGCCAAGGTTAATGTCTCCTCAGATCTGCTTTGGGGTCATGGTCAAGGGCCAGGCCACTACTGCAGTACGCAGTCTCAGTTTCCTAGAGTTCAGGCCCCAAGGGAGTAGGTGAGCGTTACATGGTTTTGCTTACTTCTTATGTATTTTGTCTTAGAACTCTGAAATGAAGATTTCATGCTTTAGAGTTGTTATGATCACATGTCTGCTAAAATACACATCTGTGAAATATGAAGTATTATAGAATTTCCTGGAAGATTTAATTTTATGTTGTCAATCATTAAAAGCATAAAAGTTTTTTTTTCCCCCGGGGCTGGAGAGATGGCTCAGAGGTTAAGAACACTGGCTGTTCTTGCAGAAGACCCGGGTTAGAATCCCAGCATCCACGTGGCAGCTAACAACTGTCTATAACTCCAGTCCCAGGGGATCTGACAGCTTCTTCTGTCCTCCGCGGGCATTGCATGACACGGGTGCACTTACCTACATGCAGGCAGTATACGCATACACATCTGAGGCCTGGAGAGATGGCTCTGCAGTTACCAGCACTGACTGCTCTTGCAGAGAATCCATGTTCGATTGCCAGCACTCACATGACAACTAATAACCATCTGTGACTCCAGTTCTGGGGCATCCAACGCCTTTCTTCTGACCTCCACGGGCATTGCACAACACGGATTCACTTACACACATGCAAGCCATACACTTATTCACATAAAATAAAAATAATGAACTAAAAAATAAATTAATTAATTAAAAATAAATTTAAAAATTAAAAAAAGGTTTTTTCCCCTCTCCTTTCATGGAAAAGTTTGTTTTTCAATGCAAAATAGAGAGATGGCCACAATCTACCTTGTTCAGGAAAGGAAATTTATACCTACTCTGGAGTTGGCCACACTAAACACTACAGTGTTAAAAATGCAGTCTGGTGCTGTTCTCCTGGGTGATTCAGGGACTGGATCCCTCCCTTCCTTCTTCCCACTGCTGGGATCACCTGAACACTGCTGCCTGTAAATCTCTCTTCACTAATAAAATGCAGTACCCTTGAGTGTTTTAAAATGGTGGGAAAAGCCATAATTGGAGAAGCATGTACTAAGTTTAAATAAAATAAAAAGTACCTCATGCCCCAAAATAAACAGATAAACAAAATCCCTCTTAGTAGGTTTTAATTTCTAATCGAAAAGATAAATAACAGCCTTAGGTTAACAGAAGAAAAATGTGAAGATCTCGGGGAATGTTAATATTTCTCTGAGACCTAGGACATTTAATGGTTTGAGTAAGAAACCTGTTTCTAGCATTTATTTTCTGGGATTAATGGTATTTATGTTCTGTTTTGCAGGGTAAAGAAGGAGATATTGTGTACAAAGAGGTTATCAAGTCACCTACTGCCTCCCGCATCTCTCTTGGAAAAAAGGTGAAATCAGTGAAAGAAACAATGAGGAAAAGAATGTCCAAAAAATACAGCAGCTCTGTGTCTGAGCAGGTGTGTGGCCCACAACTGAAAGACCCTGGTTCTTACTAAAGATGCTCCATGTGGGATTTTGAATGGTGCTGAGCGTGTGTGTCCCTCGGTGCTAACCCACTTGTAGACCAAGCTGTATTTATGCAGACAAACATGAAATTCAGGAAACATTTGTTAAGCATGTAAGGCTGCCCAGACACTACGCTTAGTGCTAAGGATGTAAAATATAGACCCTGTGTATTAGGTATCCTGTGTATTAGGTCTTGTTGCTACAATAAAATATCTTACAATAGCAACTTCAGGAAAGGTCTGTTTTTGCTCACAGCTCAAGGGTATGGTCTGTTGTGGCAGGCGGGGGCTGGAGTCAGCTGGTCACATTGCATCCACAGGCAGGCAGCAGACAAAAAGATGCTGCCGCTCAGCTCTGTTTCTCCTCTGTATGCGGGACCAGACTTCAGCCCATGGAAGGCTGCCACCCATATTTAGGGTGGGTCTTCCCACCTCAGTTAATCTAGAAAATCCCTCACAGAAAGGCCCAGAGTTCTGTTTCTATGGTGATTCTAAATCCTGTCAAGTTTGGCAGTTAAGACTGACCATCACAGCCTGCCTTCTAGATCCAGAGGAAAGAAGAAATGGTCACATAAATAAAAAATAAAAAGTAAATCAGTAGTGCAGTAAGCACTAGAAAACAGTGTGTTCATTTGAACAAAGAGGGAAGATTTTCTTTTCTAAAGTACTATAAAATATCTGCCACAAGATGCATTCTTTAAAAGTGCCCTTAGACAGCAGACTTTTCAGGGGTAGCATACATTGTTCTAGAAGTGTGAGGAGGAATTTTAGATGCTTCCTGACTATTAGCTAACTAGATTTCAACAGTCATCGGGTTGTTGTTGGGGTGAGGGGACGGTGCTCTCACTAAATGGCAGGATATGTAATTAATACGATATCACAGAATTGATGCTTCACCCGATTCTATTAAAAAAAAAAATCACTGGCAACGTGTCCAGTTTCTGTCTTAGTTACATGGGTAAAAGGAATAAAAACACGTGGAGATCTGGGCATTGAAAGAATTTTGACCTTTGGAGTTAAAAACCTTTTTGGCATCTTTATGGTACTTATTTCACAACCTGTTAAAAACCTATGTATAAGCTGGTTGTCTGCTTGAAATTCACGAGGAATGCTGCTCCAGCTAACCAGCAAAACCAGCAGGGAAAGCAGACATTTTTGCTCAGCTGCTGCCCCCTGGTGGCTAAACACCAAGTAGCTTCCTGTTCCCCTCATTGAACTAGCTGGCTGCCTGTGCTTGGATTCAAACGCCTGTGCATACTCAGTTTATGACAGTGGTTCTCACTGTAGAAGAGGGGTGATTCTGGAATATGTAAACTTTGTTGTAGACTAAATAACAATATTTTTCTATATATCCAAGTCTTAAGTTGGTTGTCACTTAGTTTCAACAATTTATAAAAATAGAAACAATCTGGTCAGTTATTTTCCAAAGGAATATACTTTTTTTCCCCCGTGTAAATGCTTTCCATTTAAAGTTGATCAAATAACCCTCTGATTATACTCCTAAATGTTTTAATGTTAATAGTGGCTTGTATTTGACCTACATTTGAAGTCTAGCTTGTTTCTGAACTGTTGAGTGTGCTGAATTCTAAGCCTTTAGCTATTTTTCCATATTGTAGATAGTTAATTTTCCCCAGAATTTTAAGGCTGTTTGAGCTTGAAAACAATTCTTGGTACTTAATAAATAGTACTGTGACCAGGCGTTGTGATGCACACCTTTCTTTAATCCCAGCACTCAGGAGGCAGAGCCGGGTAGATCTCTGTGAGATCAAAGCCAGCTTGATCTTCATAGCTAGTTCTAGGCCAGCTGGGACTACAGAGAGATGCTATCTGAAAAAATACTATGGGCTACTGATTTAAAGGTAAGCAATGATACAGCTAAGAATAAAAATACCATATATGGGATCAAGTATACTTATAAAGACTGATTTGGTTGATCAAGTTGAGGATCAAATTGCTGAGCATTAAAAAGCATCACCTGTCTACTCCTGAAACTTAATTTTATTGAAACTATTTCAGGACTCGGGGCCTGATGGAATGCCTTGCTCTCCTGTCTCAGTAAAGCCGGATTCAGAACAGATGGACAAGCCCAAGCTCAAAGCTGGAGGATCTGTCGAAAGCCTTCGGAGTTCTCTGAGTGGGCAGAGCTCAATGAGTAAGTCTAGTTTTTAATTGTAGATGATTTCCTTTGGAGTTCAAGTCAGACATTCATTTGAGCACCAAATTGAGGCAAGTTAAAGATAAGGCCAAGTGCCTGCCCTTAGGTGCTGTTAGCCAGACCTGCAAAGTGTCCGGACTTCGAATCCTGGTGGTGCCACAGAGAGGGTAATAATTTTATTGGAGAAGATGGGAAATCATTTCAGAGGTGGAAGGATCTAGAAAACAGGGAGAAGAAACCAAAGGACAAAGTACACAAAGATGACCAACAAAATAAAGGGAGCTGGTGAAGGGAAGAGAATTCTAAATGCCCCTATAGCAAAATCCGTTAGCTGCTTCAGGGTCAAGGATGGTTGGTGTTGGTCACACGACAAGGAAGAAGAGGGATTTTAAGCTCTTACTTCTTGACCTCTAAGTTTGTTTTCTCCTCCATACAACTTGGGAGAAAAGGTGTATTGTACAAATGGGGTCCTAGGCCAGGGTCTAACACTGCAGCATCTTCCAGCAGTGAGTCTTCATGTCCCAAGGACTCCTGTCATAAGGATAGTGTGCTGGGAGGCCCCTGTCCACTTAGGAACTTGCTTAGGAATAACAGTCAAAGGACTCGTGCTGGGCCCAGCTCTGGTCCTGACAAGACTGTGGCATATCATAGCTTCCCTTCCCGGGCCTTTGTTTCTTAATATGGCATTTTGTCAATACTTTTCAACTTAACTACATGGGAAGGCTGTATTGACCCCATTCTTCCTGTTCTCCATGCACAGGTGGTCAGACTGTGAGTACCACCGATTCCTCCACCAGCAACAGGGAAAGTGTCAAGTCAGAAGATGGTGATGAGGAGGAGCTGCCCTACCGGGGCCCATTCTGTGGGCGCGCCCGGGTACACACTGACTTTACCCCCAGTCCCTATGACTCAGACTCACTGAAGCTCAAGGTAGGCCTCTCCCTCAGTCTTGGACAGACTAACCCAGGCCCTTTAGTTTTTTTAAGAGAGTTTCTTTCCTCCCCACCATTGAATTCTGGACTCTTACCACACAGGCTAGACTATGTTCTGGCCACCTTGACCCCCACTTGAACCTGCTGATTTCCCTTAAGTGAAAATAAACTGGAACCAGACAGTGGTCAAGGCTGAGTGAGGCAGCTGTGTACCAGCTCTCTATTGCTCCTACCTCCTCTGCAGCCCTGCCCTTTGACCCAGGGCCTTCTAGAACTGCCATCCCCCTCTTATTCTAGCTTCTGTGCTTTCTCCAGCTAAGGGGGATTATTGCCCTCTGTCTGGGAACAGAGATATTTGTGTGGGGCATAAAGATAAAGTTTGATATAGTGTATGATGTGACCACAGGGCAGGGGACTCCCTGTCTCGTGACTGGCAGGAAGCTCTTTCTCCAGAACTATGAAGGTGTTCCAAAAGCCAGGGCAGGCAGGCTGGCTAAACACAGAGGTAACAGCCCCAGCTAACTTGGCCCGGCAGTGCAGAAGACAGGGAAGGTTGTGACATGGGGCCCATGTGGCATCTAGCACTGTTAAAAGCTCTCTGGCCTCTGCCAAGCTCTCAGACCTGTTCTGCGTCAGTCACTCAGAACCATGACTTGTGGGGCTAGAAAAATGGTTCAGTCAGGAAAGTGTCTTCTGTCAATTCATGAGGACCTGAGTTCAGATCCCCAGCACCCATGTAAAAGCCAGGCATGGTGATGCCACTTATACCCATTTCTGGGGCTGCAGAGACAGGCAGGTGGATTCTTAGAACTCACTGGCTAGCCAGTGTACCAAGTTGATGAACTCCAGGTTCAGTGAGAGACCCTGTCTGGAAAAATATGATGGAAAGCAAAATATGGTGGAAGATGTTGGGTATCTGCCTCTGGCCCCCAAACATGTGCACACATCTGTACCAACATGTATATATGCCACACATAAACACACACAAGGCAATTTTAAAGAAGGAAAGAAGAGAGGATGGGAAGGAGGAAACAAGGGAGGGGAGGAGGGAACGTGTGCGACCCAAATTCTGACTGTATCCTTTCCCACCCATCTTGCTAATTTCACTACTCGTGCTTAAATATGGACCTAATGGAAATATCTTTGTTCCTTGGGCAACAGAAAGGAGATATTATTGATATAATCAGCAAACCACCCATGGGTACTTGGATGGGCCTATTGAACAACAAAGTTGGTACCTTCAAGTTCATCTATGTGGATGTGCTAAACGAGGAAGAAGAGAAGCCCAAACGCCCCACCAGGAGGAGGAGGAAAGGAAGACCACCCCAGCCCAAATCTGTGGAGGATCTCCTAGATCGGATTAACCTGAAAGTCAGTCACCTGTTCTTGTCACACACTGTACTTGTTGCCTTTTTCTGTTTGTAAACTGAACACCGGAGGGCATTGAGTGATCTATGTCACGTGGAAAGGGAATCTTATCATATATAGTTATCAATACTCTGATGCAGCCTTTGACGTCCACTGTGGGTGATTTTATAGCATAAGCCCTAGATCACAGTTTGCTATGAGAAGGGCTGTAAACACAAACCCAAGTGTTCTGTTCACAGCCAGCTCCATGAAGCCACAGTTTGCTATGGGAAGGGCTGTAAACACAAACCCAAGTGTTTTCTGTTCACAGCCAGCTCCATGAGACCATGAGACTCCTACCATCTTTACCTTTCCTTCACTGTGACTCCCAGCATCTAGGAAGTAGATTTTGGTTTCTAACTTATAAAACATCTTGCTCCTGAGAATTTCACAGGACTTTCAAATCTGGGTTTCAGTAAGCTCTACAAATGGAAAAAGGAGTCTTCTCCACCGGTGGGCTATGTGGTGATAAAGGAATTAGTTCATATCCAGGGCACAGTGACAGTACCAGCAAGTGGGATCTGCCACAGTCTTCAATGGATATCCTTTTAGACCACAATTAGTAAACCCTAACCCCGCCACACATACCTACTAAGCTGGAGGACTGGGAGGCACAGACTGTATTACAAGTGATACTCATCCTGGGTCATTGACTCACCTTGATCTTCTGGCTTGGTCTTACAGGAACACATGCCCACCTTCCTGTTCAATGGATACGAAGACCTGGACACCTTCAAGCTGCTGGAGGAGGAAGACTTGGATGAGTTAAATATCAGGGATCCAGAACACAGAGCAGTTCTCTTGACAGCAGTGGAGCTGTTACAAGAATATGACAGTAAGCCCTCTAGACACACGCGCGCGCGCGCACACACACAAATGCCCACTGCTAGATGACCCACATTATTATGATGATGATGATGATGATGATGATGATTACCAGAAGGCCCCCCATAAGCTGTCATCATGTCCTTAGGTCTCTGGAATCACTTAGCTAGTCCTTGCTCTTTCCAAAGCCAGGGTCAATCTCATATTCAAAGCCAAGGTCAATCTCATATTATGCCAAATAATCCAAGGACATAAGTCACACAATAGATAGTCTTGTTAAAATGGCGACAAAAGAATGCCTTACCAAGGGTTTTCTGAAGGAACCAGTAGGCTCTACCTTGCTACTGTTAGGATGTGTAGCCTTTATTAAGATCATTAGGATGC
>NW_008341187.1:437580-450154 GCF_000622305.1 Nannospalax galili | reverse complement strand
CAAGGCCAGCCTGGTCTACACAGTGAGTTCCAGGACAGCTGGGGCTACAGGGAGACCCTGTCTCAACACCGGGGAAAAAAAAAAAAAAAAAAAAAAATCACCTACCCCTGAGAGTGTCTTGCCCAGCTAATGGTTAATGGTTTCCTACGTTTATTAGTGAATAAGTAAAGCTTATCAGTTTCCACTAAGGAAAGAAATGTCTCTCTGAACACTGAATATGTGGAGCAGGAATTCCCAACTTAAATAACGACAGCTTATTTTCACAGTCTGTGAGCAGGATTCCATGAGCTTACAGTTTTTATGGAGCCCATTAGAATGCATGCATCATCACTGTTGCTGTTAACCCAGGCTTCATGAAGAGAATGTCCTTTCCAGTTCCTGAATTCAAACACATTTTCTTTGAAGCACCCTGCTTCCAGGATTTCACCATTTCTATTGCTGAAAGACACAGCAAAACCATGGTTAATGATGGAGGGAAAATTACATATTGTAGGTGGTCCCCAGCTTAGAATTTTCTTGACTTTCTGATGCCAGGACAGTAATACACAATCAGTAGAGCTTCATATTTTGAATCTTGCTCTTTTCCTAGGCCAGCAGTCCATAGTCTGATACCTTCTTACAGCACTGGGCAGTAGCAGTGAGCTGGAGTTCCCAGTCAGTCCTGAGATCATGATAGGCCACAACCAACACTCTTCAGTGTACCAGGTTACTGAGCTAAGATAATCAATGGATTAGGGGTATTAAGGGTATTAAGTGTATTTTAGCTTATAATATTTACAACCCCTATTGTACGCTAAGGAGCATCTATATTTACTGAATGTAGCAGACCCAGGAGAGTTGAAAGCAAATATGTCAGTAAATTCACTTTTGCTTAAAGTATTATTTTTAAATGAACTGATAACACACAGGTACATATACTATCAAGTACAAGTCTGAATAGAGGTATAATGGTTAATTGTAACTTGACAGCATCTAGAATCTCTTAGGAGACAAGCCACTGGATATGCCTGTGAGGGATTATCTACATTTGTCTAGCCTCTTGGCATGTCCATGAATGATTATATAGTCCAGGTTAACTGAGGTGGGAAGACCCACTTCACTATGGTGGCACTATTCTGTGGACTGAGTAAAATGGAGAAAGTGAGCTGAGCCCTGGCACTCACCTTCCCTGCTTTCTGACTATGGCTGCAGTGTGACCTGTTGCCTCAGGTTCCTCCCACCAAAACTTCCTTGCCATGATAGACCAGAACGTCAAACTGTGAGCCCCAAATAAACCCTTTCTCCTTTAAGCTACTTTTTTCAGGACATTTTAATCATAGCATCAGAAAAGTAGCTACACTAGGTAAACAGGCAGCCTTGAGGGCTAGATTTGGAAGGTATTATGTTACATACTTCCAGTGCTTTATGACCAGGTCTCTGTAGTATTGGGGGTCTCCTGAGAGACACCCTGGGGTCTCTGGCCAGCTTGAGTCTAAACAGCCTGGAGAGTGACTGGTATGGCTGACCTGCTGTATCAATGTGAATTAATGTTAAACCATCTGTTCTTCTGGACCACATCTGTTTTGAATTATAGCTCATTTGTTCTTCCTCAACCATGGAGGACAGCTGGTTTATATACATTATCCATTACATTTCCTGTTGATTTACGTGTAAGAGCAAAGCTAAATCTTGAGTATAAGGCAGGGATCTGAGCCTAGTTTGACATAGCTCATTAGCTCAGCCCTATTGTCTTGCATCCATGTCCTGAGATTTGTACCAGGGACATTTGGAGAAGAAAAGTTTTATCCATCATGATGCTAGCTTGGAAGGCTGAGAAGGACACTGATTCTTCCTAATCCCCATTTTGGGTCTATGCATTTCCACTGTTTGGAATTTCTCTGACATAAAATATCATTTCCTTTTAGTGATCTTCAGACAAAGACTTCAAGGGCTCAGAAGTACTAATTAGTGCCAAGAGACTGCATCCACACATCCTAGGGTTGTAAGACTTCACATCCAATGCAGTTAAATTAATCAAAAGACTTCCTCCAGGTACCTGATAACTTGGAGAAATACAGTAGGTTTATGTCAAATTCAATTTGTATCCAGTGGAGAGATACCAAGATCTAGTGAGATCCTTGAAGATACGCAGAAATATTTTGAGGTTTTTCTAGCTCAGACATCTACTGAGAGCAAAAGACCTGCCCAGGGTTCCCAGCATATGAAGAAGAGCTGCCTTGCCTTCAGGCAGTCTGCTACTTGGAAAAGACTTTAAGCACACTTTTCCTTACTAAATGAAAACATCCTTAAAATTGCTTACAAAATTTAAATTTCGGTGAAATACATATATCTTCAAGTTTGCTATCTTAACCATTGGTACATGTGCAGCTCAGTAAAAACATTCATTTGAAACCAGACGTGGTGGTTCATACCTGTAATCTGAGCTTATATTATTTCCTATGAAAATAAAGATCAAAGCAAATAAGGCAGAAAATTACTGAAAGTCCCTGGCCAGCCTCGGCTACTCTAAAAAAAAGTTTTTCTAAGAACTTTAATTAGATATTATTTCAAGTGTGCAAGTACAGAGAACAATAAAACAAATGCACATAGGGTACTTCCTGGACTCAACTGAGGGTAACATTTTGCCATATTTCCTTCACTTCTTATTTTCATAGGAAATAAGCCCTTGGAAAGGGCTGCTCTCTGAGTCCTCTTTGCTCCCATTCTTCCTGAGGTAACAGCTCTCTGGGAAATGGCGTCTGCCCTTATGCACCACTACTTTTGGTGTTTAAAGACTTCATTGTGTCTTAGCACATTCTACCTAGATGCATGTTCACATGTACATGGACTCGCTCAAGTGCACTCATGGGTGGAATAGGGGAGAGCACTAGACTAGGTAGAGTCCCTTCAGGTCCAAGTTCACGTCATGCCTGAATGTGACTTCAGCCCTTTGCTCTCAATTGACTGTGATGGTTGCCATGGTTCTTGCTCATGTTCTTTCTAGTCTTTTCTACATTGGCATTGATGCTCATAAGCATAGGAGATGGTTATGGGCTGGATTCTGCAATACACATAAGGGCTACCTACCTGTTTTCCCTCTGGTAAAGATGGTAAAGATGGTGACCCTAGCCCCTTTGCTTTAAGACTTTGTAAGTTGGACTGTGGTTCTCAGGCATGGGAGGGATTCTTTCTCTTTTTGTGTCTGGTAAGGCTGGGATCCCAGGATGTACTTCCACGCAGTATCAGGGAACATGAATTCTGTTTTGTCCCTGTCAGTCAGCATTGCACAATGGAGCCTGCTTTGTTACTCTCATATACTGAACCATTGGCACCAGAGACAGAGGAGTGATTTCTCTTCCTTGGGTGGCTGAGGAGAGCTTGAAGCTCTCCTTTACAAGTCTCATCTTTCTAAATTGCATGCTAGTCCAGGACAGAGGCCTCTCCAAAGCCAAGGGTCTTCCACATAATGAGAACATCACTGTATAATGTTCCAGTTTGGGGGGAGGGAGAGCAGTATTTGCTTATGTGCTTCTAATTTGTTAATTTTTCACTAATCATTTAATAGTTAGCACTGCTAGGGCTGTAATTTAAGAGTATGTTCTGCTAACCTCTCTGGCATCATATGTATTATAGAATGCTTTCCCTGTTAGAAATATAAACAGGAAATGGAGAGAGGGCAGTGGGATCCTCTGATCCATGCATGGCATGGCAGCCCTCCACCTCCCCACATACTTATTTTGATGACCTGAGAAAAGGTATCATATTTCTGGTTTATTGATTTATTTTTTTCTTGGTGTGTGTGGTCGGGGTGAGCTGATGGTAGGCGAAGAGAAAGGAAAATAAAGCCATTCATCTTTGCAACTAGCTGTTTTATGTAGAAAATGTTCTCTTGGTTTCTATTTTATGTGACCAAGTACTTTCTCTACATAATCATGTAAAGACAAGCTGTGTGAGACCTCAGTGTCCACACAGAGCTCCCTGTGTCTTCTCTATAGAAAACACAGAGTAGTGCTGCTTAGGAATGGAAGGCTCATATGGTTTTCTATGTTATTTACTCTAGGGAGATCTGACTTGTCTCTTGCGCTTTCCCACAGCCTCATTTAGGACCTCTCGATAAATAATGTTGCTTCTCATGTGCATGGTTGATCCAATTGGGGATGTTCCATTTACATCTTAAGAGTATGTGCTACTCGTTTAGAAGTCAGAGGGTCTCCTGAGCTCTCGGCTCAGCTTTGCATGTAGGGAATGGAAATGCTGGCCCAATATAGCTGGAGAAGAGTGAAAAGAAAGGAAATCTTCGAACTTCCTAAACAACAAGATTTGCCCCTGGCCCCTCCTTGATGGAGGAGTCTATTTCCTCCTGTCAGTCTTCCTCTGGATGAGATAGTACAACAGAAGCATATTGTTACCACAAGCTGACGGTGTTCCCAAATGCTCGTAAAGCAATATTTCATTTGACACTTTTATATACACTCCAAAATTTGAGAGGTGGTAACATAAATGACTTGAAGTCCGTACCTTCCAGATGTCTGAAAAGCACTTGACCCTGTCCGCCTTGTGCAAGAGCCACCTGCTCACCCTGATCTTCACTGATAGCACCATCACTCAGCAGGGACAAGTGTCCTCCCCAGTGCCACACTGTCTAGTTCTCCTCTCCTCGGAGGCTTCAGTCTGCCTGTGTTTGGGTAACTGGAGAGACATCAGCAGATTCCAACTGTACATTCTCTTCCCACATTTCATGTAAAGAGCAGTGTTCTAGGCTCACTGGCTCCCTTTGATCTTAGTGATTTTCAAGTCATCCCTCCTCTTCTAAAAGTCCAAGGCTTAAACATGTATGTCAATAAAAGAGGACGGAACCAGGATTTGGCTGACTCTGGGGCCCCTTGTGATTCCATGCTGTGTATTGGCCTTCTCCAGGTAACAGTGACCAGTCTGGGTCCCAGGAGAAGCTGCTAGTGGACAACCAGGGCCTGAGTGGATGCTCCCCCCGAGACTCAGGATGCTACGAAAGCAGCGAGAACCTGGAAAATGGTAATGTTGGCACAGACCGCCAGAACCTGACCTGATAGTTCCTCATTTCAGAAGTGTAACTTCTCCAAACTCTCCATTCTTGAACTGTGATGAACCCAGCTCCTCTTTTCACGTCTGGCCGCTTGCTTCCCTCTGCTAGTCTTCAGTTAGCCTTCATGTTTACTCCCCCCGGCTGCTGTGTGAAGTTTGTAAATCTATCTAAAATACCTGTAGCGGTAAAACCTTAAATTGTATGTCTCCTATGCCCTTTTTCTTTGTACAGTAAACATCATTTCAGTGTTGGGAATGATTAAGCCCACAAGGAAAACAATTTACCAAGTAGGCCATCCATCAGGGGCCCACCAGCAGCAGCGTTGTAAACGTTCCAGCTGCACCTGATTCCAGAGGTGATTACCACTAGAGAGGGTGATTACCACTGGAAGGCCACCTGTCTTATCTTGCTTCCCTTTCCTAACAGTTGGGAAGGAGTCAGTGTGAAATTCTGAAAGCCTGTCTCAAACTGAACTGGGGTCTTAAGCAGAATGTGGTAGAAAGGATAAAGTGGGTGACTCTGTGGCTTCTTATTTTGGCCCCAAAGTTTCCATTATTGAAAGATTTGAAATAGTGGTAAAAATGTTCACCACCATCGTGGCCTAAATGTCTGTTGAACACTTGAAGACTACAGTGAAAAATACCTAGCTTTCATAATTTTTAGCTGCCATTAGAATCCTGTCTAGTTAGTATGAGGGTATTTATTAGCATTTACTAAAGCAGGTCATCTTAAACCATAGGTTCCAATTCCTTAGTGGGTTGTGAAATCAATTTAGTGAGTCATGGATAACAGTTTTGTAAGGCACAACAGAAAAATATCAATGCATTCCATAAGGTAAGGCTTAGGGTTGTTAGAGGCATTGCTATGATCTTTGTTTCTGGGGCTGGGGGAGAGTGGTGAATGTAAAATGTGTTTCTAACTGTGGATCATGGTCATGGTTAAAGACAAATAGTGTGAGGTCATCATTGTGAGCACACAAACCAGTTCTAAGGTAAGACCAACAGGTGCTTGGGTTCAGTTCTCACAAGGTGCTCACTCCCACTGACCAGCCGTACTCTTAGAGTAATTCTTTCTTCACATCTGCATCCTGGACACCTTGCCTTCCACACACTAATCTTGATTCTGATGAACATCTTGGGGACTTAAAATTTTACCCATGAGCTCTGCCATTCAGAATGTTCTATCAATTTGGGAAGATACTGAATCCCTTGATCTTTAATGTTTAGATAGCCTAGGTAAAATGGGATGTAAAACCCACACAGGACTCCAGAACAACCTCAGTTCAGTAAATGGCAAATCCTCATATAAATTTGGAAGGCTTTTCATTTCAGTTAATAACCTTTCTATAGCCTAAGTAGTCCAATAAATTGATCCTAACAAGAGTTGGATTGATAAATCCAGAAACAAAGATAGTATTTGCCAAAGGTTTAAGGGTCAGAAGAATTCAGGTACACCTGCTGAATTAAATGAATTAAAGGTCAGACGAATTCAGGTACACCTGCTGATTCTAATGGCAGCTAAACTGGATTAAAGAAGCTGGCAAACCATGCTTTGATTCCAAGGAAAATTCAGGAATCTTTCCAACTGAAGCAATTATAAACCTGGTATTGATCTATATGGTTCACATTGAGTTAACCAGAGAGGAAAAACATATTTCTAAAATGTGTACTAAATAAAGTTTAAGAATTTTCTACTTTAATAGTTAAGCTTTAATATGTTATGTTCTCTTTATATTTCCCTTTTCCATTTAGCTGTAGTCATTCTTCTGTTAATGAAAAAAATGGGCCTATAGCCACTATATTCAGTACTAACAGTAAGCGAATATCTCCATGTATCAACAAAATAACAACATACAAATAATGGCCTAGCACATTGCTGTTGATAAGTATGGAAGTATAGGTAGGACCGGGTTTGAGGTCTCAAATTATTCCTAAAGGAGGACACGTGCCATTTGGCCTGGTCTCTGCTTTACAGAATGCAAAATATTCCATGTGCTGATTTGTGTCTTATCAAAAAGAATGGGATTATTAATAAAAAGTCCAGTTGAGGAGACCACTGTTGTTATTATGCATCACCAACCTTAGGCATCTGCAGTTACGCTTGATGTGAAACAGTTCATATCATCAGTTCGAGATTAGACAGCTTGGTAGAAAGCCGAGAAATCATGGAAGGAATGTGTCTTCCTTCCTGCTGACCATGGCCAAACCACTTGTAATGTTAATGTTTCCTTCTGTTCCATTGCCATCATCTATACAGCCTTCATACAGAGATTTTCTTAATCAAAGAATGTCACTCATTTGCCCTAAAGTAGCCGTTTTCATTATTAAATGGGTAGCATTCCATCCTTTTCTTTACCCTCTCTAGCCAGTTAGTCCACAGTCTGATTTCTCCTTGCTGTTTTTTTATGTTAAAAGGGTAATATTGCTTAATGGGGAGAGTCAGAATTCTAAATTAAAATACTGAACTTCAGATATTCATTGAAACAGTTTAGGAAGAAAACCTTAATTATATTAATAGCATAGTAGCTTCTAAAAGATTGAGAGTTTAGATACAGCCATTTCTTTGTCCTTTCCAAGCCTGATGAGGATTTATGATTTTTTTTTCATCCTTGTCTAGACTAATAGGATCACTTGGCTTATATATTCTGTTATCTAGATTATTCTCAGGTATCAGACCAGCTACTAAGGACACAACAAATGTATTATTAGCCAAAAATGAAACAGAGGATAGTTGCTATGTGTGCATGTGAGTGTGTGTGCATGAGCTTGCCTGTGCCTCTTCGCATGTGCCTACGTATTTTCAAAATGTTCCCGGTAAAGCTCATTAAGTAGCAGCCACAGTAAATGTAAACCAATGGCTATCAAATACGTAGATTATCTTGTCTGGGTGATGGTTCAGCTATTGGTCTGGCAATTCATTTCAACCAGGGCCGTTTCCTTGCTAGAACCATACAAGTAAGTGCTCAATAGATAGTCTCTGGCACAGGACCTTCTGTAGTCTCTTTACTGGTCTGTATGAAAGTTGGTCAGTTATTTTTGGGTAAATTTATTCAAGTGGAGCAGCTTCAAAGATGTGATTTGAATTTTGGTTGTTTGTTTGTTTGTTTGTGTATCACCCCATTCATGGGCAGCATTTATAAAACCTGTCCAAAGAAATCAATTTGGCCTTGAGTTAAGGAAATTATTCTCACCAAAGAGAAATCTCATAGTGTGGTTTCCAAACAGGGCATCCGTAGCCAGTCGGCCATCTATATTGAGTGTAGCTAGGAATAGGTATTAAATCTAGCTTTCTCTTACTGCTGGACGCAGCTCATTTCATTTCCACATAACTCAATTAGTTTCAGCATTTTAATAAGACCAAGAACTTTTTTTATTTATTATTTTATGTGTATGAATGTATTGCCTTCATGTAAGTGCAACCCTGTCATATAATGCCCATGGAGGTCAGAAAAAGGCATGGGATTCCCCTGGAACTGGAGTTACTTAAGGATTTTAGCCACCATGTGGGTTCTGGGAACTGAACTCACATCCTCTGCAAGATCAGCCAGTGCTCTTAACAGCTAAGCCATTCCTCCAGCCCCAAGACTAAGAATTCTTTATAAAACTAAAAATAGGTCCCTAACAACCCACTATCATTTAATGTCCTACATAATTGTTTTTGTGTCCTTAGTGTAATTCAATGAGATATAGGAATCAAGAGTCCCTAGTCAATCTTTGTGCTCAATCAATTTGATTGATTTAAAATGTGGTTGTAAAATGTGGTTGCCTTGTCTCTCAGGCAAAACTCAGAAAACTGGAGGTCTGTCTGCCAAATCTTCAGCGGAGTCCAGCTTGAAGGCTTTGAATAGGAGTCAGCCTGGCAACTATCCGACATTGCCTTTAACGAAGTCTGTGGAGATCCTCAAGCAGCGGGAGGAAGGCAGGCCTGGTGGAGGCCTAGCCCCAAACCCCACCAGGCGCTGTGATGCACCCTGTGTGACTGGCTTGAGTAAAAACCGGAGGAGCCTCCCAGTCTCCATCTGTCGCAGCTGTGAGACCCTGGACGGCCCTCAGCCAGTGGATACTTGGCCCCGATCCCATTCCCTGGATGACATTCAAGGAGAGGCTGATGCTGGCAATAGTGTGCCTACCAAGGTGCCAGAAGCCTCTCCTCAGATTGTACCAGAAGTGCCACAGAAGACATCTACCTGTGCCATCAAGACTCAGCCCCGGGGCCGAGATCCCACCGCAGGCGATGCATTGCTACTGACCCAAAGCAAGAGATTTTCTGATCCCCAGAAAATAATGACTAAGAAATCAGATGACCCCATAGCAGCCTCTTGCGTGCCCAGAAACTTTGAGGCTCAGCCTCCTTTTAAACCCAGCTTAACAAGGACGTCCCTTGAGGGTCACAGAAAAGGACATGAACACCACCCCCCGGGCACCAAAGAAGGGGTAAATGTGGAACGGAGTGTCACCGAGGCCAGGATGCAGCTGAGACATCCATCACAGCCCCCACCCGTGCCGGCCAAGAAGAGCAGAGAGCGCCTGGCCAACGGTCTGCACCTGGGCCCAGGTCTCGAGGTGCCCAGCCTGCCACTGAAGAAGGCCATCCCTGCCAGCCCCATCAGCCCCTCCTCCGACTTCCCCTCACCCCGGGAGCCTGGGCCTCCCTCGGGAACAGAGCCCAGCAGCCCACCCTGCACAAGACCTCCACCCTGGCTGGCAGAGCTGCCTGAAAGCACCAGCCTGCAGGAGCACGGTGTGAAGCTGGGCCCTGTGGTGAGCAGGAAGGTTTCCTGCGTTCGAGGTGTCAACCTAGAGATGCTCACTGAGAATAAGCTGCTGGCGGAGGGCATTGATCTCACCGAGGAGCCCTACTCTGATAAGGTATCCCAGGCCTGGGCCTCAGGGTCTCTTGACTTGTTTTATTCACATCAGATAGCCAGGTAAAGGGAAGGCCTCAACTTCATGGGTGGTGCACACCCTCCACCTGTGGTCTCTGGGAGTCAGCAGCAGAGTCCCCCAGACGAACCGCACATGTAACCTCACAGTTGTCTGTCCTTTTGCTCTTGCTTGTTTTTAATTTTTGGCAGCTGTACTTTGTAGGGACATCAGGACCGGAATCAGCTGCGTAAGGAGATGGGGTAGTGGACAAGAGATCTGAATCTAGCGTTCGTGCAGCAATTTGTTTGTGTTCGTTTCCATATAGGTCAACAGGGGTTTAAAACAGCCTTCATCAAGGCTGGAGAGATGGCTCAGTAGTTAGGTGCACTGGCTGCTCTTGCAGAGGACACAGCATCCATATGTCAACTAACAACTGTAACTCCAGTTTCTGGGGATCTGACACCCTCTTCTGACCTCCACAGGCATTGCACCCTTGTTGTACACTTACATACATGCAGGCAAAACACTCATACACATAAAATAAAAATGAGCTGGGTGTGGTGGTGCATGCCTATAATCCCAGCACTCGGGAGGCAGAGGCAGGCAGATCCTTGTGAGTTCAAGGCCAGCCTGGTCTACATAGTGAGTTCAGGTCAGCTGGGACTACAGGGAGACCCTGTCTCAAAAAGACAAAAAAAATGAACTAAATAATTAAATTTGTTTTAAAAAAAAAATAGCCCACAATCATCATACCCCCCATAGATTGTTAGAAGCAAATAGAATGACCTAGAACATACATTGAAAATTGTAGAAACCGATTCAGATACAGTACAACAGTTTTACAATTATCTGTACATAGCAGGGGTGGGGAATATATAGTATGAAAGACCCTAAAGCACCACAACACTTAGATCTATAATAAAAAAATCAGTTCTCGTTTGAAAAAAGAGAAAAAGGCCTGTCAGCACGGAAGTGACTTTGAAGAAAAATCAGTGATAATGGAGGAGGCTGTACTTTAGTCTTGGAAATGCATGTTCTGTTGTGTTCCAGAGAGTCCTTGTTATTAAATTCATATGATCACAAATGCTTTGTAAAACCATATCCCCCTTTCTTTCTCACCCTCTTTGATAGTTCATGAGTATGTCCCTTTAAAGGGAAATCGAGGAGAGTTGAACAGTGGATGTGGCCTAATGATGGTTGTAACTCTTCACAGATGAAGGGTAAACAGAGTATCTGTAGAGCAGTAGTTTGGCTTTTTGCAGTTTGGGGGACCATCTTCAACAACATTGAAGAACTGGATTTCATAAAATTATAGGTAAAATAAGGTGATGGCATTGGCCTGAAAAATATAGGATAGTGTTGTCTTAATTATGTTTCAAAGCATTTCTTTAGAGCTTATCAGTATTTGGAAGATGAAGGTATAAATATATCCCCTTTCATATATCCATCCCAATAATAAAAAGCATGTATTCATTTTGACTTATTTTTATTTTATGTGTATAAGTGTTCTGCTTACAAGTTGTAAGTGCACCATGTGTTAAAATGCCCACAGAAGCCAGAAGAAGGCTTTGAATCCCCTGGAACTAGAGTACCGGGGTGTTGTTCGCTGCCATGTGGGTGCTGGGAACTAACCCCCTCCATATTCCTGCCGAGCCATCTCTCCAGCCCCTCATTTTCATTTTGAATTAAAACTTTTGGTGTTATTTTCTAGTAACTAGTCTTGCCCTACCGTATGTCTGGTGTATCTGTGCCAGCCTTCACACCACATATCTCTCTCCTGGCAGCATGGCCGTTGTGGGATTCCTGAAGCCCTGGTGCAAAGATATGCAGAGGATTTAGATCAGCCTGAGAGGGATGTTGCCACCAACATGGACCAGATCCGGGTGAAGCTGCTTCGGAAGCAGCATCGCATGGCGGTGAGCAGCCCACGCTTTGGGGGACTCTCAGCTTTCTGCAGTACATTTAGTGATGGGACTAATGGCTGACAAGTGCTAAAGGGGCAAGGGTCTGTTAGAGCCCTAGGAAAAGGCATCTGGAGAGAAAATAATAAATGCTCAGCCGAGATTTTGATTTTTCTTTCAGGGTCTTATACATGCTAGACAAGCACTCTACTACTGAACTACATTGTCAGCCCTTGATTTTATTAGAGTAGTTTTTGTTGTCTTTTGTTTGTTTGAGATAAGTTCACCTGTAGCCCCAGCTGGCTTGGAATTCACTAGGTAGACCAGGCTGTCCTCAGTCTCACAAAGATCTATCTGCCTGCCTCTGCCTCCCGAGCGCTGGGATTAAAGGCACACACTACCACGCCTGGCTGTTTACTTATTTTTCTGTGTAGTCCAGGCTAGCCTTCTATTTGTGATCCTTCTCAGCCTCTTGAACACTGGAATTACAAGCATTATGCAATCATGCCCAGGCTAAGACATTTTTTAAAATATAATTTTAGAAAGAATAAAAAGGAAACTATCCTTATCCTGGCACTATGAATGCTTTTTTAAAAAATCCATGTAGTGGACACAAAATTCAGTTAAATGAGAGGAATAAGTTCAGAAATCCTGTATAGCATATGGTAATCTCGGTTGACAACAGTGTATTGTGTACTTGGAAATTGCAAAGGCAATCAGCTTCATTCACACACACACACACACACACACACACACACAATAGCTGT
>NW_008341187.1:417327-437390 GCF_000622305.1 Nannospalax galili | reverse complement strand
TGTTTGTGAAAAGAAAAAACAAACAGCCTCATTCACACACACACACACACACACACACACACACACACACACACACACACACACAATAGCTATGCGAAGTAATCCGTATGTTAAGTAGCTCGAGTTAACCGTTACATAATGTGTACATTTATCCAAATATCCAAATATTTTATATATTTAGTATGGCCTAAATATATGAAAATTTTACTTCTCAATTTTAAAACTAGTCATCTCTGTACACAGGTATAATAGTAAATGAAAGTTTTTTTCACTTACCAGATCATGAATCTGTTTTACTCAAATGCTCTTATTAGCAATATTTCAAGGTTTTCTATTAAGTGAATAGTCTGTGGTTTTTCCATTTACATATTGTTGAAATACTCATTTTTTCTAGCTTTTTATTTTAAATAATGTAGCAAAGAGCATCTTTGGTAATACAGTCTGTAGACTTCCAAATAATATCTGAGGATACAGTCTTTGATGGGTATTTGCTCCATTGAGATTATAGAAAATCAGGATGGGAAGATGGCTCGATTGGCAAAGTGCTTACTGTGAAAGCATGAGGACTTGAGTTTTATCTTCAGAACCATATAGAACAGCTGGGTATCATGGTACACTTGTCATCCCAGTACTAGGGCCGTGAAGACAGGTGGATTCCTGGGGCTCAGCCTAGCAGGATCAGCAAGTTCCAAGTAAAAATGAGAGACCCTGTTTCAAAAGGAGAAAAAGATGACCAGTTCCTGAGGACTAACACCCCAGGTTGACCTCTGGCCTCTACACATATACTTGTACAAAGTTTTAAGGATTTTTCATGTTTCTCTTTCTGGAAAGTCATAGTCCTTTATGTACCTAGTGGTCAGGCTTTAATGTCCATTTCTTTGTCCTACTTAACTCCTGATATTATTGTATTTTAAATTGTTTATAACTATATTAATTTAAATATTTAATTTTCTGGTTGTTAATATAAATTAAAATATAGTGGAAAATATACTTCATAAAAATCCTACCCTTTCTAGAATATCAGACAGGTTTATCTCTGTCTGATAGTTAAGAGAGCTCTCATCTAAGAACCAAGCATATAGTGAGATGAAGTAACAGAGTAGATGCAAATGCTTACAGCTTGGAGACTTGGACGCATAACTAGGGTTTGGTCTAATTTCAGATTCCTTCTAGAATCTTCTAGAAAAATCTCTTGAAGATGTTTTATTTTTTTTAGAAAAATTCTTAACATTGATTTTTGGCATCCCTTGGCGTTATCATTTTCTGATAATTACCAGTGATATATTTCAGTAACATTCCTGTGAGTTAGCAAAAAGTATTCCTCCGTGGTACCTGTGCAATCTTCATGATACCTCTTTCCTTATTTATCCAGATCCCAAGTGGTGGGCTCACGGAAATCTGCAGAAAGCCCCTCTCTCCTGGATGTGTTGCATCTGTGTCGGATTGGCTCATCTCTATTGGCCTGCCCATGTATACCAGCAACCTTTCTGATGCAGGGTTCAGCACGCTGAGCCAAGTGCCTTCTCTGTCCCACACTTGCCTTCAGGAGGCCGGCATTACAGAGGAGCGACACATAAGGAAACTCATATCCGCAGCCAGACTCTTCAAACTGCCACCAAGCCCTGAGGCCATGTAGCCAGGCCTGGGATAGACCTCCCTGGACAAGAGCCAGCCTTTCACTGTGCTTATGAAGCTGATGCAATTCCTTCATCTCTGGTGGGTTGACCAGATCCAGAAGAAAAGCCCCCATGTGGGGCTCATTGAACACAGGATTAGGACACAGAGTGAGGACCCGCTCCTCCAGAAAAGCTCCCTTGAGGAAATCGGTGTGGTTCTCTTTGATCTCTGTTCTGTTTTCAGACACAGAAGAGCCAAGAAGCCAACTAACTGTAGACACCGTGTCTCTGGTCTGTCTTTGTGCTAGCAGAGGGCTAGAAGGAGTGGGCAAGGCACCGAGGCAGCGTGTTCTGTTTCTGATTGGGCCCTTGTCCATCTGTTGGTCACCCTCCTGGATGCCTGAGCCAGACAGGCTTAGCTAGGCCAAAGCAACAGACTCAAGAGTTACTGTACACTATTGACTGTGCTCATTTGTTCAGAAGTTAGAACGTCTAGCTACAGCAAGAGAAACAAAGAAGTCCTACTCTCCTTTAGGAAACAAGAGACATTTTCATTGCTTTCTAGCAATCAGCTTTTATTCGCCTTAATATGAACGTCTAAGCAGTTATGTATCTAGCGTCCACAACCCTTAACCCTAATTCCAGTTGTTCAGCTTAGACTGCCATCTAACGTATCTGGGATGTTTCCAGCAAAAATGGGCTTTCTAATGGTCTCCTTCTAACATGGCTTGCTTTATAGGGGTGTCTTCAGGCGCACGTTTCAGGGTGGCTTTCAGTTCTTAAACTAACTACAAATTCAGTAAACCTGATCCGAATTTCACAAAGGGTCATGTGGGTGGGTGCATGGGTAGCGACTACAGTTTATTTTACTCTGTTTAGTGTTGTTCTCTGTCAGCCACTGTGTAGAGTATGGACTTGGAATCCTGACCACATCCATTCCAAAATCCAGTCATCACCTAACGGATCACCTTTGCAGAAAGTCATTGTAAGGTTTCATATTTCAGAAAGATTTTTTTTCTAAAAAGAGAAGTAGTTTACAAGCTGTTTGTTTGAGATTTTTTTGCACGTTCTATAATTATTATCCATCATTTATCATTTAGATAATTCTTTTAATTCAAACAGAGATTCATTAGGGAGCCACACAAGCCACATTAGTCATGTGTTAAATAGTGCATATTTTCTATTGTTTTCCAACTGGGATTTCAGCACAGTCTATCCATTTTTTGTCTAGTTCTCTAGCAAACAGCAAATGTAGACAGCTATAAAGGTCTCCATCACTTACAAAATGATTTTTCCTTCACCTTCTTGCAAATACTGTTTGAAGCATCAAATGTGATCCTGTGTAACAGATGCACTTTGAACACAAGACCTGGATCAAAAGTTCTCCAAAATATCATGTAGTTATTAAAATGCAGTTTTGATTACAAAGCCATCTTGACTATGTGCATAATATCTCTGGATCTATGTCTCTGAGGAAAAGAATGTTCTCAGGTGATGTATTTTTGTTTCATGCTTTGGTATGCATTTTTAAAAATAATGTTACGTTTCTTCAGTTCCATTCACCTTCTATAAGACGCCATGTGAAGAAGGTGGGGAGATCGAGAATAAAAAGGTAAAGCCAAGATCCTTATTGGACTCTTAAAAGGAGCTCATTTTTGTCCTCCTGGGTTGTGGTATAACCCACCTGAAGGGTGGGGCTGCAGGGTCCTAGCCTACTAGAGCATCTTAGCCATTTCCTGTGCTGTGGCGATGGTAGGTTCTCCTTGGTCTTTAGAAATAACCTCGGCTTGACATTGCAACAGTGTGCTCACGGTTCGAACTGAGCAGAGCGACCGCACAAAAGTCACGTTAGAGGTGGCAAAGGGGAAGGAGAAATCCCTGTGAATTTCCAAATTTGACTTCATCCTCAATGGAGGGTTTTCTTTTCAATAAAACTAGCGCCAGAGCTTTTGAGAATGCCAAACGATATCTTTATCACTCTGGAAATCATTGCCTTTGCATGGAAAATTAAATTCAGGGACCATGATTTTAGTGTGAATGTCTGATCTGAGGGGGCTGAGGTCGTTTTTACTTTATTAGGTTTTTAATTTTTGATTTTTATATCTTTAGTGTTTGTTTGGTCTTCTTTTGCTTTAAACTTTTAATTTGGTCTGAGAAAAAGCCTGAATGTTGGTGTGTGGCATTTGACTGAGGTGGCTTGGGGTTGCCCGTGGCTGTTAGTGGACAGATGGTAGGCTTTAGCAAGATCCAGTTTTGATCAGTTGTCAGTTGCATTTGGTACAGAATTTTGAGTGACGGTGAAAATTGTTGTCTTTGGAAAGCACAAAAGAAACCTGGAAAGGCAGTTCAGCTCAGGTAGCTTCACAGAGCCTGTGTGATTTTTTTTTTTTTTTTTTTAAACGTCACAGCTGTCTGCAAAGAATGCAGCTGCCCAAACTACTATTTACATTCCCGGATAGCAAGAGCAAATAGCTTTTCCTGGCCTTGCCTTATCGGAGGCCCTTTTCTCTGTCCTGAACCCAGGTGTGGATGAAATTGATATGATTCCTCCATTAAATCCCCAACACAGCAAATTTCCTTTCCTAACTGCAGCGAGAGAGATGTACAGTCCCAAGTCACTGCTGCATGTATGGACTGCATTATGTTCCAAAAAGTAAAACTGTCTGAGTCCAAGTTATCTTGATTTTTAATTGATAGAGAAAACAGTCAAGCAAGTTATATAACAACTAACAACATTGCACTTTCTGTATATGAAATCAATATTTAAATAACTTATTTTTCTCCATTGCTGTTCTTAAACATTGTAAGTAGCTGTAATATACCAGTACCAATATGTTCTTGCAATTGCTTCATCCCAAGAAAGCTATGTATTGTTTTAAAAATTGTAAAAATTATTTGTGATGATCCATTTAGAAAAAAGAAAGGTGGACAGAAGGGTTTTCCTATGTATCAAAACTTGTCTATAATTATGTCATCTATGTACCTAGGGGAAAAAAGTAAATAAATTTCTTCAGTTGAACCCGTTTCTTTCGCTGTTCCTTGGGTTCTTTAGAGATGGAATTAAAATGAGAGGGAAATTTAAAAGTCTGGTTAAAGAGTACAATATTTTGTGGAAATGGTTCCTTTTTAATGATTTTAATGTTCTTAGTGTGTAATATCTGTGTGTGTTCATATGTGTTTAGTGTAAATATGCATATGGCCTGGTGCACATGTTGGGGGGGGATCACAGGGAAATCTTGGGCATAGGTCCTTGCCTTCCACCTTGTTTGAAACAGGGTGTCTTGCTGTTCCCTGCTACCTATACCAGGCTATCTGCCCTGTGACCTTCCAGTGAGGCTCCCGGCCATACCTCCCATCTCACCAGAGGAGCTGTGGGATTACAGACCCGCACTTACAGCCTCCAGTTTTACATGAATTCGGAGATCCGAATTCAGCCCAGCCTAGATATTCTGATATAACCAAACACACTGGCATGTACTTGGAGTCTCTTTGCCAGTTTATTGTATTTTTTTCAAATATGCATCTGTGAGTCATAAGCATGGCATCTTTGAACAAACAGATTTTTGGAAGTCATCTCTAAGCTTATCATTTTCAAATGAAGTATCGGGGGCCATATAAGTGGTTGACTCAACCAATATCATACAGCTGAATGAACTCAGGTCTTCCACTAAGAAAGAAAATGAATTCAGTGGGGTATTCTAGAAGTTAGCCAGCTTGACAAAAATCTGTTTTCAGCATTCTGGAAATCTTCCTGTGTTGACGCCCCTCCTTTCTCTTTCAGGTTAGATAGTGGTCTACTATGCAGGTACTTTTGCTTATTTTTTAAAGCTGTTCGGAACACCCATATCACTTAGTGAGCAGAATAGCTGGATTAAAGTTACACATGTTCAAAATTTTGTTTTGTTTTTGAGACAAGGTCTCCCTGTAGCCACAGCTAGCCTAGAACTCTCTATGTAGAACACGGTGGCCTCAGTCTCACAAAGATCTTCCAGCCTCTGCCTCCCAAGTGCTGGGATTAAAGGCACTTTAATCCCATACCACCACACTGGGTACGTTCTAAATTTTGGTCAGATATTTTAAGTCCATTGGTAGATTTCATTAAAGTACACTGTGGTAGATTGGGTTTTGTTTTTGTTTGTTTACAGCTTTATTATGAACTTGACTTCACAAACAAAGTTCTAATAGGGATTGAATTTAGAATTTTAACTCATTTAAAGAGTTTCAATATCACATTATAGACAGGTGCTTTCCAAAACTCCGCAAGGCATTTACTCCCTCTGTGTGCCCCCAAGACCCTCAGCCTTCTCATCAGTTCTGCTAAGGAATCGCTCTTCTGCGTGCAGACCCCTTCAGGGCTTTCCTTCCCTCACTACAATTTCAGAGAAGTCTAGGGGCACCCAGTCCAGGGTGAAGGCCTCTAGTCCTTGCTTTGACTACCAGTTACTTGTGTATGCTTGCAGGCCAGCATCTACAATTCATCAAGCTTGACAGCTAAGGCAAAAGCTCTTATTCTTCTATAAGTGGTAATAATGCCTTTACCAACTTTTCCCAAAATAACTTGGAGATTTGTCAAATGTCAGAATCAGTCCTGAAATGGTGCAGGCCCCCAACATGACCCCAGCAGCCTGGATATTTCTAGTGCTTACCAATGCAGCCATAATGGTGGCTCGTGGCCCTGAAGTTTCTGGGTCTTCCTCAGTCTGGATGACATGTCAGCTGCTGAAAAGAAAGAGCTAAATGTTTAATCTCTTTTCTTTTGGTAATTATGCTCTATGTAAAAATTTCTGAATCTTGCTGTCCTTATCATTATCAATTTCCATTTTGATAAATAATCCTCCCCCATAAAATAAAAAGTTGGAAATCTCCCATTAGACGGATAGCAGTGAAAGCAGCTTTTTGAAGCCTTGGTCCTAGAAAACATCCCAACACTAGTTATTTCCACTCGGCTGACTCATCTGGAGCCCAGAACATTTTTTACAGCCTATTGAGATAGATGTTTTTATATATGTGTCAGATCAGTTTCCGAATTACGTTGATCTAGAAAGACTCCAGAGCCGCCGAGGCATTGTTCCCTGGAAAGAATCTTAGACTGGAGGCTTTTGCAGTAAGCCACATGGGATGCTTCCAAAATAGTCCTTGTTCGTGAAAACTAGAGTTGCTTATCGTTTTTGCCCTCGAAGAAAGATTCATCAACGAGTATCTTGTGGCAACCCCAAGTTTCCTCATCTAGATCCTCACTCCTGCTTTTCACAACAAACGTCTTGAAAAGTTTGTGTCTCTTCTTCCTTAGGAACTGTATCACCCAGCCCGCTGCTCCCTGATTGCCACCAATGCACCAATAGAAACAATGTTCTGGTTGCTGAATCCGTAATGATCTCCTACCTTCTAACCCCATGACCTTCTCAGTATTGGGCAGTGTTGCCTCCTTACTACCATCTGATCCCTCTCCACAAATTTCCTCTCACCTCTTTGCCTTACCCTGCTTCATAGCTGCTCCGTGTCAGCATCCTTATTTCTCTACCCTACCCATCCTTTGAATATTATGGAACCTTCGATTCTGCCTTTACTACATGGCCTCTATTTTTAATTTTTTTTTTTTTTTGAGACAGGGTCTTACTATGCTGGCTGGCCTTGAACTCACAGACATCTGCCTGCCTGTGCCTATGCCTCCCAAGTACTGGAACAAAGGCATGTACCACCACACCCGGCCAGTGACTCTTGTGACTAGAGTTTTTAAGAGTACAGTCTTGGGCCCTAGTAGTCCTAACAAGCTGGACTCAGCCACCTGTTCACAAGATACCAGTTAAATAGACAAGTAATAGTGAAAAACAGGGAGAGGAGATTTATTCAGTGTGGCCACACTGGAAACAGGGACAAATAAAGAGGTCTAGTGCCATTCCCTGACCCCCAGTCCATCTTCAGATCCTGACGGGAGATTTAGGTTTGAATAAAATCCTGGTCAAGGCAGACTCATTGTCTGAACTGCAGTCTGTGCTCAGCCAAGGCGGTCTGATAAGTGGTTAGGACTTTGTGAAATCTCATCCCCAGAGACAAGTTCCTCCTCTGGCTAGCCGCAGGTGAGGGACTGCCTAGGATCTGCACTGTGCAGCCCGGGTCTGAAGAATCTCATGCCTGTCCCGGAACATGAGATTCCTACGGACATTCCAATTACTTAGGGGCCATTGTTTCAATAATCTGATAGCCAAAGGGAGGGACACAACAGTCTTCAGAATACCTTGCCCTGCCAGGACCCTGATATTCTTATCCTTGAGGATCGCTCTGTAGTTTACACCTCAGGGTCAGGTTAGAGCAAAAGTTACACCAGACATCCATCGCTTGTCAAACTTAACTAAGTTTGTCCAGAGGAGCCCTCCATGCTCAAGCCCTTTCTTAAGAAGCAGCAGTCTAACATCAGGTAAACAAAAGAGAGCCCACCTGGGAGCACAAGACAGCTGAACCTGACCAATCACAGCAGCTGAGCTGCAGTTAATCACTTGCTGATTCAAGTTAGAACCAGCTGAGCTGATGCTGGACCTCCCTTCATCTTCTGCCCACAAGTGTGGCCTAGCTACATTGAGGAATGGGTTCTTAGAACCTGCTCTGGTTTGGGGGCTGCCTGACTTGCTTAATTAAACTACTACCTTTAAGTAAGGCTTTCCCTTTTAAGACACTTAGGAGGAAATGTAATGCTTTAACTAGCAGTGTTAATTGTAACAAGAACCAAGAAACATACTAAGATACTGGTCCAGCCCTTTGCTTGCTAGACTGCCGTGTGTCCTATGGTACCAGCTTAATTATTGAAACAGGTGCTGGAGTTTAGTGTCTGGGCTCTGGAATAACGTTAAAGAAGAAAAATCAGAGACTATTCTGCAGAGAAAACGTGTTCTCTCGTTTCTGGTAGGCAGGACCATCGTCCATTCTTAGGGATGCAGTCCCACAGTAAAACTAGAATGCTACCCTACCCTACGGCTCCTCAGTCCAAGCACGTGACACGCTTGTCTTCCAATGCGTGGGAAGCAGGGAGCGGGTGCTAGAAACAGCTCGCTACTGGGCACACAGTGTGTGTTGAATGAAGGACTATACCTGAGTCACCAGCCTCTGAATCCTGGAGAGGACAGGTAGAGGGACTGACCGGAGCGGCTAAGGTCCTATACGGATGGCTAGAGGCAGAGTAAACAAAAAGGCAGCTGCTCTCTGTCCATCAAAGGCCTAATTGGAACTTGTGCATGCGCATCGCTGGTTTTTCTAGGAAGAATGTGAGCCCACCAGATCTCGGCGGTTTCCAACAAATGCTTGCGTAAGGAGCGGTGACTGCAGCGCGTGGCCACCAGAGGGCGCCGGTCTGCTGGGCTGGAGGCAGCAGGTAGGGGACCGCCTAGGATCCGCACTGCGCAGACCCGGTCTGAGGAAATCCCGGGGCCACCAGCCCAAAAAGGAACTGCGGCTGCAGGAAGCAAAGTAAGATCTTTACAAGTCTCCAAGTTCCCTGTAACCAAAGCACTATTAAAGCTCCCTAGGAGTTCTAGGAGTTCGTGCCTGGTAAAACTTAAAATCTGCTTTAACAAACTTTGCAGAGCTCTGGGCTGCCCAGATCTCTGCCTTAGTTCTTCAGGTAGGAGAG
This sequence comes from Nannospalax galili, assembly GCF_000622305.1. Lineage (NCBI taxonomy): Eukaryota > Metazoa > Chordata > Mammalia > Rodentia > Spalacidae > Nannospalax > Nannospalax galili. Next base: position 428,153 of record NW_008341187.1, on the reverse strand, counting down.
TGACCTACCTCAGTTTCCTGAACTTTGTGAGAGGGGGTGAGAGGGGTGCCCTCCTGCCTGTTAGAGGAGGTTTGGGGATGGACAATGTATAGGTGACTCTAGAAGTCAAATTTAGATGTCAAGGTGAAGTTCAAGGTGAAGTTCACCAGGTTTGTTTGTTTTTTTTAAGTTTAGTTTATGTGTATGCATGTATTGTTTGCATGTATATAAGTGCACCCGTGTTGTGCATTGCCGGCGGAGGACAGAAGAGGCCTTTGAATCCCCTGGAATTGGAGTTAGAACAGTTGTTAGCTGTCGTGTGGGTGCTGGGATTTGAATCTGGGTCTTCTGCAAGGACAGCCAGCGTTATTAACCGCTAAGCCATCTCTCCAGCCCGAGAACAACTTGCAGAATTCAGTTCTCTCTTTCCATCATGTGGGTCTGGGGGATCAAACTCCAGTCTTCAGGCTTGGCATCAAGTACCCTTACCTGCTGAACCACTTTGCTGGCTCATATTAATTTTTGTTTGAAGAGCATTTTGTTGTTCGTACCCAGAATAGTCTAGTATTATAATAATAGCATTGGTCACTGTTCAACCCAAATGTTTACCAAGTGCCTACAATGTGAGAGCATTTAACCATCACAATGTGCTTGGGGTCCCCATTACAGCTGAGGGGACTGCTGAGGACCTGAGGGGGCCCTGGGTAGCTTATTTTATGCTTATGTTCTTTGGTGTATCTGCTGTTGAATAACTCCCTAGTTCTCAACCCAGCCTACATATTAAAACTACCCGGTGTATCAGACTCCAAATAGAGAAAGAGAACCAGTTGGAGATGTGTGTTTAGAGATGGATTGCCTAAATTTGGCTTGTGTAACTTTGGGAGCTGGCTAGGGAGTTGGAAATCTACAGGGCAGGCCACCAGGAAGAACAGACTGGAACTCTTGGAAGCCAGCTGAAGCTGCTGTCCAGATGGAATTTTTTCTTCATCAAAGCTTCAACTTGCTCTGAAGACCTTTCAACACATTGAGCTAGGCAAACACAGCTCCCCTAAGATGGTCTCTCTTACTTAAAGTCAACCGATTATGGACTTCAATTGCATCTACTAAATCCTATCAGACCAACACCCAGATTGGAGTTCAGTTAAGTTGGAAACCAACCTCTCTGCCTCACAAACACCATCACACCTGGGAAGCCTTTGGGAAGGAGGCTAAACCCCACCTCAGGCCAACTAAATCTGAACCAACCTCATGGTGTGGGGCTTGCACATGCACAGGGTATGCTTCAAACTCTCCAAGTTATTCTGATGCATACTTAGGATGAAGGAATATTAGTTTGGAGGCTGGAGAGGTAGCTCAGAGGTTAATTGCACTGACTGCTCTTGTAGAGGACAGGGTTCAGTTCCCAGTACCCACATTGTCATTAGCTCCAGTTCCAGGCGATCCAGTGCCATCTTCTGGTCTCTGTAGGCATTGCACACATAGGTGCATTTACATACATGCAGGCAAAACATGTATACAGAAAATATAAATAAAATCTTTTTTAAAATGTTAGTTTCTCCTAGATCTCCCTAGATCTTAGAATTTGAATGAGCTGTTAGCCTTGGTTCACTGTGCTAGGATCTTCTGAAGCAGGCATTCTGTGGCTCTACATATGTTCTGTGGCCCTAGACAGGTCGCTTTACTTCCCAGCCTCATCCATAATCTGTACAAGTAGGAGACTGGGGAAGATAGCCCCCCCATAGATTTTATCCACAGCCACTTCCCACTGTCTGATTATAGAATGTCTGTTTTATTTGGCCTCCTTGTTCCCAGCCCCTGGGTATGGATCATGACTGGTGCAAAGCAGTCTTGCCATCACAGACCATTCTGACTAGCTTTCCTTATAGCCAGCAGTGGGCATAGGACCCAGTTCTAGCCAGTGAGCCACAGGCACTGTTGGCTCTGGTCTTTTGAGGGATATTTTTCTTACTAAATGAAAAAGACTGTGCTACTTCACAGGCAGACAGAATTGGGAGCATGCCCCAACTCCTGAGGCAGGGGTGGGAAGGCAATACAACCCACCTGATGAGGAGGAAACTCTGGGGACTGTCTCCCACCTGCAAGTGAGAACACCTGCTCTGATTAGCAGTGGGTGAGACATCAAGGCTAATATCTACTCTGATTTGGTATTGAGGCTCACAGTAGAATTTTGGAGATGGAAGATGCTTAATACAATGAGCTGGCCAGACATTGACCTCACCAGGCTCTAGCACCTTCACATATAGAAATACCTCTATTATAATCCAGGCTCCTGCAGGAAATAATAGTCTTGATGTGAGTGGGCAAAGGCCCTGTACACTACAACCATTTCCTGTCCCAGTCATATGTCTCTTTGTCTCTCAATGGCTCTAGAATAGTTCACGGAGAATTCCTATGTCCATCCTGGTTTGAATTTCTTTCCCAGCCCTCCTCCTCTGCCATCTGAAGCCCACCCTCAGAATTCAAACTCCTCCCAAGAAGATGAGAAGCCCATGTTGAAACCATCCCTCTGGACAATCCAGGGCTCTTCTTCTGGTAATACTCTAAAGCATTAGATCTCAGGACCACAGAGGAGCCTTCAGAGTGAGGCTCAACACTACCCCCAAGCCCACAAAGCGTCCTGTTTCCCCCAATCCATTTAAAACCTAGTATGAGGGTTGGAGAGATGACTCAGTCGTTAAGAGCGCTGGCTGCTCTTGCAGAGGACCCAGGTTCAATTCCCGACGCCCACATGGCAGCTAACAACTGTCTATAACTCCAGTTTCAGGGGCTCCAACACCCTCTTCTGATCTCAGTGGGCATTGCACAACACGAGTGCACTGACATACATGCAGGCCATACACTCATACACATAAAATGAAAATAATAAAAATTTTAAAAACCATGTTTGAACATGTCACAAGTTGACTGAAATTCTGCTCAGGACATTTTTACTATCTCTCATACATATTCTGTAGTTTCTTTAATACGACATGGTCTAAAGGGCTATAAGTGATGTCAGAGAATGCTAACAGCTTTGATACAGTCAAATGCTCTACCACTGGTGCTATATACCCTCTTGTTCCATCTCAGAAAATAACCAGTTTGATTTGCTTGGCCAAGGTAAGGTCATTTTTTTTTTTCCTGTTTATTCCACTTGCCCAAATGACAAAGTGTCCTGTATTTCTCCTTAAGATGCCCTTACAAAAAGATTGCTCAAGGATGCCAGGCTTTACTTAAAGAAGCCCATCTTGTTTCCAAACAATAGACCAAGATGAAAGCCAGAGAAACTTGTAAACTGTTGATAGTCTCCAGTTTTCACCATCATAATTTCTTTGGTGACTGTGTCCCTGTTAAAAATCAGGTGCCTGTAGTTCAGTGTGTCCTCTGCTTTCATCACTCCAGATGAACTCAAAACTACAGGGATTTTTTATTTGTTTATTTTTATTTTATGTTTATGAGTGTTTTGACTGCATTTATGTAAGTGCATCTGTGTCATGCAATGCCTGCAGAGGTCAGAAGAGGGTGTCAGATTCCCTGAAACTGGAGTTACAGATGGTTCTTAGCTGCCATGTGGATACTGGGTACCAAACCTGGGTTCTCTTAAATGCTGGGTCGTCTCTCTGGTAACAAGAGGATCATTTATTTTGAAAGAGGACAAAAGAGATACTGGGTACCAAACCTGGGTTCTCTTAAATGCTGGGTCGTCTCTCTGGCAACAAGGGGATCATTTATTTTGAAAGAGGACAAAAGACAATCTTCATCCTTCCTGCTATGAATGTCTAGAGTTTAAAGCCCCTGTGTGGACTGGTGCCGAGCCCTCCCCGCCAATCCCCAAAATATCCTCTCTGTCTGGGAAGTTTTCTCAATGGCACTTGGAGCCACTAAGCCTACCTTCAAATGATGGGGGGAAGTTGAACCCAGGGCATATCTAGACACATCCCTTCCTGAAGTATGTTGCAGGGGGCATCTGATCCAGGACAGGCTGACCATGTTCCAGTCTAGAAAACAGTGAGGCTGGTGGACTATTACTCTTTGTTTCTGAAGTGATAACTTGATCTTGGTTCAAATTTATCTACTGTGATGGTTAATATTGTCAACTTGACAGGATTTAGAATCACCATGGAAACAAATTTCTGGATATATGTCTGTTAAGAAGTTTTAACTGAGGTGGGAAAACCCATCCTAAATGTGGGATGTACCACTCCATGAGCTGTAGGCTGTATAAAAAGAACAGTGTGAGCTGAGCACCAGCATTTGTTTCTCTCTGCTTCTTGCTGTGGATTCAATGTGAGCCACTTCACGCTCCACAATCGTGATGGACTGTATCCGCAAACTGCAAGCCAAAATAAATCCTTCCTTTTGTAAAAAAAAAATAATAATTATTATTATTTTTAAAAATTTTTTATGTGCATCGATGGTATGACCATGTGTACATAAGTGTACCCATGTTGTGCAATGCCTGTGGAGGTCAGCAGTGGGTGTCAGATCTTCTGGAACTGGAGTTATGGATGATCGTTAGCCACCATGTGGGTGCTGGGAACAGGTTTTCTCCAAGAACAGCCAGTGCTCTTAACTGCTGAGCCATCCCTTCAGCCCCCAAATCCTTCCTTCTTTAAGTTGCTTTTCTCAGGCATTTTGTCACACTCATCAGAAAAGTAACTAATATACCTGCATTCCTCCAGCTGACTGCTCTACATAGCAAAGGATATGGAGAGACTGAGTTTTGCTGGGTACAAATGTCCTGGGCAATTTGCAACTCTGAAAGAGGAATCACAGAGGTGCCACTGAAGTCACTGTGCAGGGGCACAGACCTTCAAAGAGGGCCAATGATCTTTAGCTGCTTGACCTGACTGGGACAAGCTCAGACTCTGCACTCAGAAGGGATGCAGGCTCTTTGAGGTGGGAGCTCTGGTCAGAATAAATGAAGCATGTGGAAGCCACTGGGAACTTCTTAGTGGTTTGTCTTCTCTGGCTCCTCCCTCCTCCATGGTCTCCATGCTTCTGTCCTCTGCAGCTGTTTAAAGGCCAGACTTAGTGTTTCTCCTTGGGAATATGAGGCACCCTTTGAAGACCACATGGGTGTGGGGCGGCCCCAGGGACAGCTACCAGGGCTGACATTTCTCTCATAGATTCCCTGTGGCACACCAGAAGATGGGTATATGTTGTCCTGCGGCCTCTCTAGGGGTGAATGCCAGTCCTCACTTGGTGTTAGGCTTCTCTCTCAGGTGCCAAATGGAAACGCTTGCTTCTAGGGTTGTTTCTGGAGCAGTGAGTAACAGCAGACTTGTGGAGAATGGAGAAGACATAAAAGTCCCGCTTGCTCTGGGTTTCTCCTGAGGACAGATTCAGGCTTCCTGGGGCAGCTTCCTGCAAAGCCTTCTGCTGTCTGCCGAACAGATTCAGGCCCAGCTGCCCCACTAGCTGCAGACACCCACAGTGCATGCACTTCTTCCATCTTCCGGAGGGAGCGTTCCAAAAGTTTTCCAAGGGCCCTTTCAGCTGTGATCTAAATCCAGGGCATTGGCACCACCCCAGGAAGGAGACTCATTTACTTTGGCACCTGGGCATTTCCTACGGGCATTCCCAGGCTCTGAATGTATGGAACAGTGCCTTGTGAGGCAGGCTGTGGTGGGGACACACAGAGACTGTGGCTATGCCATTGAACCTTTGAGAACCTCCCATTCTTGGTCCCCAGGGTTCCTCCCCTGCTTTGAGGTTTAAGAGAATTGCCCACAAAAGAATGCCTGATGATAGGTTCCTGGCAGTTGGATGGTGGAGGATGTTACAAATATTTTTTTCCTTGTGGATATTTTTCCCCTCCCAAAGAGAAAAAATATGTAGTGTCCACTGGGAGAATCCAGTCGAAGATAAATGAAGAATGATTCTCGAAAATCAGGAAGCATAATTTTTCCTTCCGGCGCAACTGGGTGAGGCCAAATTCATGCCTCCTTCAGGCCTGCTGGCTTTACTCACAGTGCTCTCTGAAACTGTACAGATCAGAAAATTCATTTACTCTTGTCTTTTCTGGCAGGGGAGAGAGGGGCAGTCCATGACTGTCTCACCACCACTGCCAGAAGGATGCCAACGACCCAGGTGCTTGGCCAGCTTTCCTATCCCAGCTTCTCTCTCCCACGCCCCACACAGGAAAATGATGGTTTGTCACAAAGCAATCACCTCAAGAAAGCCCTTCCCTCAATGTCAGTGTAAATGCTGCTGTGTCTCACCTAAAGCCCTGTAGCCTCCCTCTGCAGGGAGGTTTGCTGGGAACAGATGTAATGCCACACTAGGGCCAGCCTTGCTGCTCAGCTAAACCATGTGTGCTATGTCCGTGGATGGTCTGAGAGGTCTGGAGTTTGCTCTCTATTTTCCTCGTGCATCCCTGAGTATTCACTTGCTCACATTTCGAAGGGCTGGCTTTCAGAATTAGTGTTCAAATTTAGTTCATACATGGAAACCTCCCCCCCGCGACACACACACACATCCATCCATGGCGCTGGAGAGTCAACCCAGGTCCTCGCTCATGTTAAGCAAGTGCTCTAGCACCAAGCTACACCCTTAGCCCAATTTATGGAATTTTTAAAAGCATTATGTGTGTTTGTGTGTGTGTGTGTGTGTGTGTGTGTGTGTGTGTATTTTATGTTCTGGTATTTCTGTTGACTTTTTCTGTTGAGAAGGCACACTGGGCTGAGAAAAACGATGTCTTGGAAGGTGGAGCTGAAACTCAGTGGTTTCTCAAGGTCAATGACAAGTAATTCAGTCTTCCTTCCTCCCATGCTTTAGTTCACATTTCTGAGTAGCTTAAAATCCTAAAAAAAAAAAGGAAACCCAAAGTTCAGGGAGTTTCATGTTAGTAGCTTAGAGCAGTGTGCATGTTATCTTCTTCAAAGAGGAAACCTTTTTCAGTGAGAGGCGTATGCCCTCCTGACTCTCTGCTTCATAGCCCCGGGGCAGTTCTGAACCCAAACAGACGTTCTCAACTTACTGTGGCACACTTAATGGTTTTTCAGCTTTTTGATGGTGCAGAAGTGCACCTACCCTTTCATTCTGTTTTCCGCTTTCAGTATAGTGCTCACTAAATTTCATGAACTATTAAGCACTCTATTATAAACTAGGCTTTGTGTTAGATGGTTTTATCTGACTATAGGCTAGTGAAGTGTTCTGGGCATCTTTAAGGTGGGGTAGGCTAGAAGCTTAATAGGTTAAGTGTATTAAATACATTTTTCTTTATGGTATTTTCAATGAATCATGGGTTCATCACACATGGTTCCCTTGTAAGTCAAGGAGTAGTCACATAGTTCTCACACTAAACTTTGCATAGTCCCATTTATCTCTTCCCCTCCCTGGACTGAACTCAGAGTGCAGAGACTTGGCATTTCCAACATCCAGCCAAGCGCCTAGCCAGGGCTCAATAGAGATTTGTTGACTGAACAGTCAAATATGCTTACATCTTTATCCACCCCCAGGTTATAGGAGGCTACTCCAAGGAGAGTTGGGCAGAAAACAAGTGTGCAGCCTCTGGCCTGGCACTCTGTGCTCTGGCCTGTGCTTGCCAGCCTTGGCCCCTCTGCCCCCTGTCCTGTGTCTGCCTCTGGGTCTTTGGTTTTTGAATTGTATAACACAATAAGGGAAGTCAGTCTTGTCTTTATCCCCATCAGCCAAATGGTCAGTAGGTCAGTTCTTCAGTCCAACACCACCCGTGCAAATACATAAGTGTTTCCTCTTCAACTGACTCACTGAACCAAGCGTGGGCACAGCCATGTGACTCTCCACCCAAACCGATCAAGTATGTCATTGTGTTTTCATGTGAGCCAGCATTGTGAATCCTAATGCTTAAGAACGCATGCGTTTGTGTTTTGAACGCCTCCCTGTGCAGAGGCAGCAATATTATGGCGTGAGGCATAACAAGCAGCAAGAACCTTTCAGCTGGTCATCCGGAGAGGCACCTCAAGCTTCCCAAACAGCTTCTGTGCACATAGAAAGGGCAGAGAAGTGGCTGATATTTGTGTTTGGGTTGTTAGTCCCACTGATGTGAGTTTCAAATGTATCTGCCTGGCATCTAGAGAGACAACTGGGTCAACTTTGATGCCAGTGTTGGAATCGCCCCTCCCAAAAGGTTTCTCCACTTACAAACTTGACCAGAATTGCATCTTTCTCCCCCACTAGCTTCTAATTGAATTGCATCATTTTCTTCAATTATGAAATAAGGAACCATTATCAATAACAGCACCATCTGTGATGTCATCAAATGGTCACCAAACCATGGGTATCTTCACATTAATTCACAATGCTCTAGGTGCCCACAATATCTTGTAACTATCACTTCCTATAAATTATGTAGCTTAGACTCATGGCTAGGGGGGCTGGAGAGATGGCTCAGCAGTTAAGAGCCCTGGCTGCTCTTGCAGAGGACCAGGATTTGATTCCCAGCACCCAGATGGTGGCTACAAACTGTCCATAATTCCTTTTCCAGAGGATCCAACACCCTCTTCTGACCTCTGTGGACACTGCACGATACAGGTGCACTTACATGCAGGCAATATACTCATACACATAAAAGTAAAAAATAATTAAAATACTTTTTAGACTCATGGCTAGATCCAGTGTACACTGCTGTAGAAACCCTTGTGTACTCTCTGGCTTAGGGTGTTGCTCACATGACTGTGGAAGATGAGAAGGCCATGATCTTCCACTTTGAGGTCAAGGCCAGGGAGAGCTGATAATATGGTTCTGAGAACCAGAAGGCCGAGAACACGGTTTAAGCAAGCACAAAACGTTGTCTCAGCTCAGGCATCCAGACACACAGCAAACTCTTCTTTCTTGCATCTTTTTTTTTTGTTGTTGTTCACTTCAGTCCGTCAGGGAATTGGATGGTGGCAACACACATTCCAGTGATTGTCTCATTGGGAAACACCCTCACAGATGCGACCAGAAACAATGCTTAGCCAGCTACCTGGGTACCCCATGACCCAGTCAAGTTCACATGTAAAATTAACCATCACACTGGATCATGAACTTGGTTTGAGATTCATGGGGTTTTGTTTTGATTTTTGGATTCTGTAACATGTTTTAAGAAGCAGTGTTAAGGTTTTACCAGACAAAGAGGATTCATACACCCCAAAAATGTTAAGCATTCCTGTGGGAACAACCCTGGTATATAGCCACTCAGTCTTTGACCACTTCTTTGGTAGAAACAAATTATTCCCCACATAGTACCTTCTAATACACTTTAAATATACTGATGGGAGGGGTGAGTGAGCTAGCTACTAATTTATCAACCATCAACTATAAATTTACCTCTCATTCTTTATCCCACCATGGAGTTGGGCATTAGAAACATTTCTCCTTTGCATAATTCCAAGCCCTGCCAGTAGAGAGCATTAGATAGACGAGAGCAGGAAGTAAGGCCTTGTTTCCTCTGGATCCAGCATGTTTCCCTTCTTTCCTTGCTTTCCTTGCTTGGCCACCTAGGGAATGGGAATCGATTGTTGCTGACCCCCATCAAGTCACGGCACCTCCACAGTTCTTAGTTCTTTCCTGCTCTTTTCAGCCTATTAGGCATACCCCCATTAACACCAGAAGTTTCAAGAAGCCTCTAGCTGTCAGCTTAAGAGAGCTACTGTATGCTTCCTGCTAGCTTCAGCCCTGTGTACAGAGTTGGACTATTTCTGACCTGGGCCAAATCAGCATACCAATGCTAATGTATAACCCACTGGGCAACTTCTTTAATGAGGCTTGAATTCCCATTTAGGGAAGTTTCCTGGAGTAGTTTCTAGGGTTGCTGTGACAAAATAGTATTGCTAATTGGGTGGCTTGAGATATAGGCATTGAGGATATCATTCCTTCTGAGCCTGGGAAAGAATGTGTTCTCTGCTTTCAGTGGCTCCCCGGAAATCTTCGGCATCGTAAAACATCACTGCAATCTCTGTCCTTGTCTTTACATGGTTTTCCTGCCTCTACTCCCCCTCCCCCCGCCGGTGTATAAATTCTCTTCTTCAATAGGACATTAGTTCTACTTGATTTGAGGCTCACCCTATTCTTACATGACTTTATCATAACTAAACTAATTATATCTGCAATGGCTCTGATGTTCAAGCAAAGGCATCTTCTGGGTAGGACTTCAGCATACACATTTCAGAGTACACAGTTCTCGCCAGGCAAGGTGGCCCATGTGGAGGCCATCCTGGTCTACACAGTGAGTTCCAGACCTGCTGTAGCTACAGTGAAACCCTGTCTCAAAAAAACAAAAAAAAACAAAAAACAGCAGGGATGGCTCAGTGAGTAAAGCACCAGCCACACAGGCATGAGGAACTGAGTTTGGATTTCCAGAGCCCACATAAAACTGGGTGCAATGGCATGTGTCCTTCGGCAAGATGAAAGGCAAGACAGCAGAGTCCCTGGAAGCTTGCAGACTCAGACAATTTGGACAGCGAGGACCAATAGCTGATATGTCCTCTGACCTCCACAGGCAACCAGTGGCATGCAAACACCTGCACTCACACAGTCATGCACACAAACACACACACATACATCATACACACAGAGAAATAAAAATAAAATCCTCTTTTTTTTTTGAGACAAGGTCTCCCTGTAGCCCCAGCTGCCCTGGAACTCCCTATATAGAGCAGATTGGCCTTGATCTCAGAGATTCATCTGCCTCTGTTTCCAGAGTGCTGAGATTAGAGGTGTGTGCCACTAAGCCTGACTTGAGACAAGGTCTCTCATAGCCCAACCAAGTGGGGTATGACCTTGAACCTCTGATCCTCTGACTCCATTTCCCAGAGTTGGGATTACATGCATAGGCCACCACACCTGGCTTTATATACTTCATTTTTTTTTTTTTCTTTTGG
>NW_008341187.1:396972-417085 GCF_000622305.1 Nannospalax galili | reverse complement strand
AGAGAGAGAGAGAGAGAGAGAGAGAGAGAGAGCAAGAGACAGAGAGAGGAAATGACTCATGGGCCAAAGACTTTATTGCCATGCAGGGTGTTTCCCTGGGGTCATGTCATGATTGACAGGTGGTCTCTGAAGCGTAGCATGTGCAGTCCACACAGAGTGGAGAGTGAAGGGTGAGTTGAATTGTCCCAGAGGAAGATGAGCAGTATGAAGGGGTTATATAGGGCAGATCTATAGATCAACCACCCAGAGGACCTGAGAGGAGGCCAAGAACTACCAACTGCATCAAGAGTGACTAAGTCCTGCTCCTGGTATAAGGAAGTCCAATATATTTAAAATGTTCATTAATGTATGTCAAATGTCCCTACTGTCCTGATTGAATCCCAACCTTTACATGAGTAAAAAGAACTTGTACAAAGAAAGAACCAGTTTAGTTTTCATCTTTCCTCAAAGATGTGTGGAATGGGTATATTGTCATTACCATTTAAAAGATGCTGTATAATTTTGCCAAGGCACCTCAGTACTGAGACTCAGCTCCATTATTTTCTTTTTTTAATTTATTTTTATTTATTATTTTTATTCTATGTATATCTGTGTTTTACCTGCATATATGTAAGTGTACCCATGTCATGCAATACCCACAGATGTCAGAAGAAAGTGTTGGATCCCCTGGAAATGGATTTATAGACAGTTGTTAGCCATCATGTGGGTGCTGAGAACTGAACTCAGGCACTCCCTCCATTATTTTCTTTTTTTTAATTTATTTTTATTTATTATTTTTATTCTATGTATATCTGTGTTTTACCTGCATATATGTAAGTGTACCCATGTCATGCAATACCCACAGATGTCAGAAGAAAGTGTTGGATCCCCTGGAAATGGATTTATAGACAGTTGTTAGCCATCATGTGGGTGCTGAGAACTGAACTCAGGCCCTCTGCAAGAACAGTCAGCACTCTTAACCACTTAGCCATCTCTCCAACCCCAAATGGTGTTATTTTTCTGATCTCAAAGGCTGTGGGCCTCTTCTACATGGTGCTTCTACAATACCCAAAAATCCCTACACGTACTAGGTAGCTTTTTTTTGTCACTCTGACCAAATACCTGATATAAACAACTTAAGGAAGAAAATGTTTATTTTGGCTCATGGTTTCAGAGAAGTCAGTCCAGCATGGTGAGGAGGCATGGTAGCATAAAACAGATCACATTATGGTGTCCAGGAAGCTGAGAAAGGGAGACATGAAGGGACCAGGGACAAGAATAACCCAAAAGATCTACTCCTTCCAAACAGACATACTTCTTCCAATTAGGTCCCATTTCCAAAAGTTTTGAGAACCTTCCAAAATACCACCAGCTATGTCTCTAGTACCACTGGCTAGGGACCCAGACTTTAACATATGAGCCTGTGGAGAGCAGTTTACACACAACCATTACACTGTACTTCCCAGTAGAGTGGTCCTGCTGCACAGTGATGGTCAAAGATTCTGTGTAATGGAAATCTTAGCTAACCATTAAACAAATATTCACTGTGCATACCTTCTTCTTGGTGATAATGTCTATATGGGGAGAGAGCTAGCGATAGCCGAGGCTCTGCTCACCAAGAGCAGAGGATGTAGTTGTTGAGACTGGCAAGGGACAAACAAGTCTTGTTAGAAGGCTTCCCTAAGGTAACTCTTGAACTTGTGTCTTGAATTATGAGTCTTAGAGGACAGAAAATCAGGAAGACATGAAGATAGAATACAGAGTAAAGGACAGGAACAAAGGTATGAAGAGAAATGGGCATGGTTTGTTAGGGAACTTACATCAGGAATGGTCGAAGGAAGTAAGAACATGAAGCTGGAAATGAATAAAACTCCCATAGCTTTAAACTGCTTGTGATCTGAAATCATAATTAGTTGCCAGAAACCACTCATGTTCTTAGATTAAACAGCCAGGTATGCACAGGATGGAGAGCGGCTGAGGTAGTAAGGCTGTCACTTGTTAGTAGTGGGCGTTAGAACTCATCTGTTATACGATGCAGCCTGATTCCTGAGATTTTTCAAACAATTAGACATTTATCAGACAATTAGACGTCTTAGGAATGGTAGAACAGAATATTCATGGAACCAAAATGGATTTGAAGAAAAACCCACTTTTATAAACACTTGGAAGCATAGCAAGAACAATGGGCTTCAGAGTAAAACCTAGACTCAAGTATAGATTCAGCCACTTGATGTTTATAACATGGTACCAGATATTAAAACTACATTGCCTCAATTTCCTAATTTGTAAAATAGGGATCATTTTTGTATATTTTAACTAAAGGTTAAAATATATCAGGTTCACATTTGATAGAAGACCATAGCCTTGTGCTTAGAGGGGTGCTACGGGCTGTAGTGTGGCATGTTGTTGGCTCATCCTAGAGAAAAGTCCTCAGGGTCAAGACTTCTCTCTGGTACAATTCCTGGAAGGTGATGCTCTGTGAACTCAGTGTTTCTCAAGCTTTTTCAGACTTTACATACCTGTATTACAAAGCTTTGAATGCAGGTGCACAAATACAGGTACTTTTACTTGTCAATGAATTTTGGAAGGGAATAAGGATGTAATTCTGTGGCAGAGCATGTTCTTACCATGTTAAAGGCACTGAGTTTGATCCCTAGTGTGCTGTGCTGGATAGCTTTAGTTATCAACTTGACACACCTGGGTAAAGGGACTCTCAACTGAAGAATTGCTTCCATTGGATTGGCCTGTGGCCATGTCTATGGAATATTTTCTCGATTGTTGAGTGATGTGGGAGGACCCAGCCCACTGTGGGTGTTGCCACCCCTGGGTGTGTGATCTTGGAGAGGAAGGCTGTCTATCTGACGAGTTTGTATTCATGCTCAGATGCCGAGGAGCTCAGAAGGTGGGCGACTGTGACCAGTGATAGTCATGCATATAGAGATTAGAAATGCATGTGAAAACGTCTCAATGTCAATTGCTTTGGAATGAATTCTTCTGTATGAAAAAAAAAAAGTTGTGCTGTAAAGTATTCCTTGAGAAATGTTTATAATTCTATGAGAATGTAAATAGTTTCACAGTAATTGTTTTCCAGTTAGAATATTCTAACTTAATTGCAGTGCAGTCTCTTTAATTTCTTGTTCATTAATTTTTAACTAACTTCATAAAAGAATAAGAATAAAAAAATGTGATTTATTTTAGAAAAAGTTACCTGGACTGCTGAAAAGAATGTATATTCCACAGCTGTTGGATGAAATATGCTATAAACATTTATTAAATCTAAAAAAAAAAAAAAAAGAAAGGCTGAGCACAAGCCAAAGGAGCAAGCCAGTAAGCAGCGTTCCTCCATGGTCTGTGCTCCAGGTTTTGGTCTTGAGTTCCTGCATTGGTTTCCCTTGATGATGAACTGTGCTATAAGCCAAACAAACCCTCTTCTCCCCAAGCTGGTTTTAGTCAGTGTTTTTATCACAGCAATTGAAAGTAACTAAGATATGCGCATGTGCATGCACACATGTGCACACACACACAAAGTAAGTGCATTACTTTACCCATTATGAAACATAAACAAGATTTAAGAGTATGAGATGAAGACAAAATGAGCAATTACTTAAACCGTTTAGCTTTATTAATGTATCAAAAACCCTTAAATGTTCACTATATGAAAGTGCAAATTTTCATGATAGTGCTCTGACTGTATATCATGCTTCTTTCGGGAAATCTTGACTTACATTTTGTGATTCAGTGATGTAGTGGTGTATTTTTATGTCTGGGTTGAATGGTACTAGCCACTGAAGCAGTTCCCTCACAAGGATGTAAACGGATGAAGTGCATCATTGGTCAGCTTATGAAAGGCTGATAACTGTCAGTGATGGAGTGGGGCCCAATGGTGCCCGAGGGCCACGAAATGAGGCCTTATCTTTCCAGAGTTTCTCAGAAATGAATAAATGTGTGTATAAAACTAGGGAGCATTCATGCGTTCAATGTTCAGCAAATCTAAGGATATGAACTCAGTGAAAAGTATTTCGTGGGTGTCCTTGCTCCTCCCCCATGGACTGACACCTGGGGACATAAGGGTCTTTCTAGTCCCATTACTAGTTGCATAGCGGCTGACTTCCACAGAACAGTAAGTGCTCTCAGGAGGCAAGGTGAGACTGCAGTGCCTTTCAGAACCTGGCCTCCCACGTTGTACATGGTCACACGTACACTGCAATCAATCTTCCACTCAAGCAACCCTGGCCCAGTGAGGGAGAGGATAAAAATGAGGCTTGCAGAGTCTACTGCAGGTGGTGGCCAGAGGATAATTCCTGAAGAATGAGACAGAAATGGGTGAAGAGGACGGGGAAGGGAGGATAGAAGAGCCAGGAAATAGAGGAGCAAAGTCCCAGGATGGATGCTGTGTGGTAGGCCTACAAAGGAACCAAATCAGATTGTGTGAGGAGAACAGTGGTGGTGGTGCTTGGAGAAAGGTCTTCAGGAAGAAATTAGAAGAGTGAAAACATCCACTAAGCTTCAGCATTTACAAGGCAGTTGAGGTGCTGGGAAAGTGGCTGAGTCAGTAAAGTGCTTGTCACACAAGCATGAGGCCCTGAGTTCAGACTCCAGCATCCATGTAAAAAGCCAGCATCATGACACATGTCTGTAATCCCATTGCTGGGGAGACAGACAATTAGATCCCTGGAGCTTGCTGCGCAGCCAGCCCAGCCAAACCCATAGGTTCCAGGTACAGTGAAAGACCCTGTCTCAAAAAGTAAGGTGGAGACCCACTGAGGAAGACATTTGATGTAGACCCATGGCCTCCACATGCATTCAATTCATATGTGTACCCACACACACGTGCCTGTGCACACACACAAACATTTACACAAAGATACAGAAAAAGGGGAAAACTAGCCAGTTGATGTATAAACAATATATGGGGGGATGAAACCTTTGGTATATAGGAAATCATAAAGAGAAAAGGAAGGCAGTTATATGTTCAGGAAAATAGAAAGCATAATGATAATAAGTTACTCAGACTTTGTGGTGTATATCATATATATACAGACCCTGATATTGATACTATATTGATCTGGTTAAAATGGAATGAGAAGATGGCAAGAGAGGAAGTGAGGGTAGTGAACACAGGAGCACTAAATCTTCATCTATAATAACACAAAATCAATAAAGGATGTCCAAGTTAAAAAAACTTCCATCAGCATACGACTTAGAAATCTAAAAATAAATATCAAGTGAAGCACAAAGATTGAAAGTGACCTCCCCCCAGGAACCTACAGATAAGCATCAGGGGCGAGGCGGAGTCCGGCCATTCTTCGTTAGCCTCCATTCACTGTTATTTAATGTTCTTTGTCCCATGAAAAACAATATAAACAATGTTTATAAAACAGAACAACTGTGAGCCATCAACTAGCGTTTCTGAGTTTTTATATCATGCTTTTTAACTTCACAACACTATGGTTACATGTATTTAGAAAATAAACAACTAGTTTGACTCATAAAAATCACACTCATACATAAATCAACAAAATTTTAAATGTTTACACAGTGCAATTATTGTAATCCAAAAAGATTTAAAATATAAACAAATTGTCATCTAAATTGAAGAGAGATGGCTCAGTGGTTAAAAGTACATACTGCTCTTGAAGAGGAACCAGGTTCAGTTCCCAACACCCATGTGGGACAGCTAACAATACCCTGTAACTCCAACTCCAGGGGCTCTCATGCCTCTGTTCACCAAGGGCATCTGTATTCACATGCACAGACACACATCCACATGATTAAAAATAATAAAAATAAATCTTTATCGCAAAAATAATCAGCCCTCCAAGAAATCATAGCTTCTACAGTGCAGTGTCTCCTCTTTCTGCCTCTTTCTGTATTTTGTAATCCCCTCTCCTAGAATTCTGATTACCTCCTTAAGATTTTATTATTATTATTATTATTATTGTATGTGTGTGCGCACTGTGTGTGTATGCAGAAGGGTATACATGCCATGGTGCACATATGGAGGTTAGAAGACAACTTTGTGGAATTAGTTTCTCTCCTTCTATCTTTATGTGGGTTCTGGGGCTCTGACTCACATTGCCAGGCTTGTATGGCAGGCACCTTTATCCACTGAGCCATCTTGCCAGTCACTCTTAAGATTTTACACCTGCCTTTGTTCCCACATCCCTCTCCAAGTTAGGAGCTTTCTTTCTGCTCAGGTCCTGTTGCATTCCATGTTAAACTTCTGCCTTGTATAGTAGTGTTCATGTTTTGAGGACAAGGGCTGTATTCCATTGGCACTTTAATCCTACTAATGTGCTCAAAAAATTCTCCCGCCTCTGCCTCTTCACCATATCCTACCAGTGTGCACCACCACACCCCACCTAATATACTTTAAAATAAGGTATTCCAACAAGATAATATTAACCTGGAGCAAAATGGATATAACAGTGCTCTGAATAGTATCTCTGCTGCCCCCCAAAGACCAATTCTGTGACTGCATGTTCCCTTTGCAACCAGTTCACTGTGCGCTTTTTGTTTTTGTTTTATTTTGGAGAAAGGGTTTCACTGTGTAGTCCAGTATAGTCTTGAACTTGAAATTCTCTTGCCTCCACCTCCCAAATACCAGGATGATCGGTGTGCACACCATGCCAAGGGCTCCAGTTCACTGTGTCTTACATTCTTCTTTCCCCTTATCGTGTCACCTTAAGCAGTTAAATACTCTACCAAAGTTTAAGGCGGTCAATGGTTATGATGTAATGAAAAGGATGTTCATTTGTTTGTTTCTTAAATTCATTGCATAGATGTTTAAACGTCTTATTGATCTAACTGGGAAGCCAAAGACTCCTGGGGAATATCTGATATATCTGAGGGAAGACTTTGGTCAATAGATGGCTCTCTTTCATGGTGAATTCAGTCAGCCTTATTCCTTTATTTTATAGGTGTGCTTCAAAAATGAGATATTCAAGCACCAGGCAAGCCTCTGTTCTGGACTATCACTGTCAGTCAAATTTAACTGAGTTTGATACACACATGCTTAGCTGAGATGTGCACAGGTTTGTCCTTAAATGGAAGACAAAATTACATAAAAATTTAAGGTAGAACAGAAGAACTCAAGGAACTGCTGCATGTGCCAAAGTCTCCCCTTTCTTTAGACACCCCCAGAAGTCCATCATCCCCAGAAGGGAAGCCTTCGAGGTCATCATCCTTTGAGGACTTACCCTATAATTCTGAGTGGACTGTGAAAGACAGTTCACTGGAATGAAGGGTAAAAACACTTCAGAGCATAGCTGATCTTTATATTAAAGACAATTTAATCATTGTCAGTCATGTATTTATATATACTGGTCATGGATGATTCCATCATTATCTGGTCAATTGTCTTATGTCACCTAGGAAAATGTTCTAATACATGGCAGGAGGAACACAGGGCAACAATGATCCTCATTCATTTGTTCTCCGGAGAATTTCCCAGGGGTTTTTAGTTCTGTGTTACGTGCTTTTCAAGATTATATTTATGAATCTCACAGAAACAATCCTCATAGACTAGACAAGAAAACACTAATAATTCAAGTCCACTCATGGACAACCAAATAGAAAGAGACAGGATGGTCCCATGATGATTCCCTTGGCAATCCTATAATGATAAGGTTAAAATTAATGATAATCTAATTATATCTTATAAGAACTTAGTGTTCAAAACTCAGAATGCTCAAGAAAAGACTCACGCTATGGATGTGCATGCATCCTCGGAAACAATGAACTTTCACTAAATGGATGTTGTACTTGAGGACAGGAAGCCTCTAAGGAAGACACAGCTTTTTTTGTATTGAGCATCCAGGTCATGAAAATAGACCTTTATAATGTGAATAATAAAGACAGTGGTATTTCATTCCAGATTCTCAATAGTATGTGTATGGTAGCATTCTTTTTTACTCGGTCATTATATATTGATATTCTGTTATGCTAGATGAAAGTTTAATACTTCTCTATTCCTTACTTCACAATCTCTCTTTCTGTCCTCCCATAGTCCATTCCACGATTAGTGAAATCAATAGAGACATTGACATTAGCATGTTAACATAAAGAATACTTATTGCAAAGTCTAATTTATCTAATATCATCATGTTTTCTTACAAAATGTTTTGCTTTCTATATACTGAGTCAATTTCTTCTACCAGATTATTTACGTATGAATCAACTTTTTAAAAATACTTAAGGGTATAAAATGGTCTTTGATTTTATTATTGCCTATTTTTTTCCTCCTTCCCACTGAGAACTCATTGCCCAAATATAATCTAGGCTGCTTGTTCCCTAAGCCTGTCACAGTGCCATCCTGTGGTATCCTAGAGTAACCGGGGAACTAGAAGGAAAGGTGGGCTGGCTCAAGGTCACCGAAAGGTTGGTTTTCCACAAGGAGTCTGCATTTCCTTTAGTCATTGGAGATTGGAGATCTACAAGAAGAGACATGATGGCATTGTACAATGCACAAGCATAGCTGAGGGTCAAGGAGACTGTGTCTATGTGGCCTCAAGTTCAGGGTTTCCTGGGATGCTGTTAACTGCATACTCTCCTTCCTTGGAACCATCACATGTACACTTAGACTATGAAAATAAAGACTTGGAATAAATAAGCAAGTGCTGATCCAAAATGTAACTCAGAGGCCCAGAAAAACAATCTTTTATTTAAAAAATGATATTTTCAATGTCACAGGAATTCTAACTAACTCTAGGTCAATATTCATCTCTAAATTTCCTCATCCATTTAACATTTTCAAAAAAGTACATGCCAGAACCACCATTTATTTAAAAAGTAAACCTTAAGGCTGGAAATAAAAATGATCAGATCCATTCCAAAGATTACAGAGACAGCTTGAATTTTAAAAAGGAAGAGCGAAGAGGGAAATTTGTTTGGACCGCCACATTATAGCAGGCAGAACTCTTAGTTCATTAGATTCCGTCAATCTGAAACTGTCTTCTGTCTACTCTTTTTAAATTTTATATTATTAAAGTTATAGTATCATAAGTACCTTGCTGTCTTAGTATTTTATAGTTTACCTATGTGTTTACCCAAATCCTGTTTAGGCTTTAAACAGTCTCTTTATGGAACAGGTAAATACAATGGCCATTCTAAATGCTTTGAAAAATATTTTGATATTGAGAATAACCTTGGCTAATGGGTGTTCTTTTCACATGCACCACAGAAGTTGGGGGTTAGGTGTTAGATTTAGGTGAATTGGTTTGAGTTCAAATGTTGTCTTTGCCACTCACTAGCTGTAAGACATGAAAAATTGCTAGACCTTACTAAGCCTCAAATTCTCACTAAGATAATCGTGATTTCTACTTCACAGGGTTACTGGAGGATAGATAAGATAATGTTTGTAAAGCATTAGAGGAGTACCTGGCCCATAGTAAATTTTCATTACATAGCTATATTCCCAGGCAAGAAGTAAAAGGAGGTCATGTTTGGCAGGGGAGTCTAAAACTTTTGTGATCAATTTCTGAACTTTAGGGGAGGGGGAAGTGTGGGGTCTTTCAAGCCAAACCTTAGACAAAACCTCATCGTACGTAACATATGGAACAGCAGGGAGGGTTTGGAAGGAGGACTTCTCCTCCCTCTGGCTTTATCCTCATATCTCTGTGTCCCTGAGTCACCTCTGTGGAATTTTGGGGTGCCTCGGCACAGCTTGATCATCCACAGGACTTGAGGTTCTCTAAACTATTTTGTTCCAGCTCTAACATTTTATGGTGATGGGAACTGGCATGGGGTCATGGAATGGAAATTGAGGTTAAAATTATGTCACCAGCCTATTCCCCAGTACAGGCTTCCTACTTAGCAAATTGCTCCCACTATGGCCCCTCCTTAGCTAAACCACCTCTCAGGAAGCAATTCCAGCCCTTTCCACCTGCTTCCAGTGCTGAGGTTGAAGACAGACGCTAGGGACAGGAAGCGGAAGTGATGTCCTTGTCCTGCTGCCTCATGTTCTCCCTAGGTCTCCAGCGGTAGGTAGGTGCTACACTGGATTCTAATCTGAAATGCTAGAGGCTGTGAGTCTAGCAAATGAGACCCTTGGCCAATCACGAGGCATAGTGGCAGAACACAGCTGTTTGATGCTGCAGTACTTTCATCCAGTGGGCAGTTAATCACTGGAATTTCCCTTTTCCAGCCCTATTTGTTACATGTGTGACATGCAGACAGAATCCAGTCAGCTCTGACTAGACAAGAGTCTCTCCAATTTCCTTACGTTCAGAAGAGGGCATCTTGCTGCCCAAACACTCAGGGCACTTCTGCTATTGAAATTTTGGTGCCTTTGCAGAGGTCTCTGGCCTCTTTTCCCATCTCTTTCCTCCTGGCCCTGGCTGCCCAGTCACACTTGCTGCTGTGGTCCCTCTAGCTTGGGAAGAAACTTCTGCCCCCTGGGCCTTTACACATGTGTTCCAAGAGGCCTGTGGCTCCTCCCTTCTTCAGCTTACTCCTCACAGAGGCCCTGGCCAGTGTGAAAGTTCCCAGAAGAATTCCTGCACCTTGGACTGAACTTCCTGCAAGGCTCACTAGCTGATTAGCACTCTGAATATCGTGGAGAGTCTGGAATGTTGCAGATCCAGAGACTATTCACAGATTATCTAGGGATATCTTTAACCCCATAAATAACCAAACATTGCCTACCTCTGTTTCTGAATAAACATTCTTACGATTAATAAAATATATTAACTTAGCAGACCACCAGGTATCACCAATCAAAAAGCTAAGACTGTCATCAGATATCATCAGAGACCTACAGTAGAAACCCCCTCGCTTTGTCATGACCTGCCTACTAAATGTGTCTGCAATATATTTGAAAAGTGTCTTGATTTATGATTTTCTTTGTTCTGTTACTATAAAAACATAATGTAACTCTTACCACACCAGAACATGGAATTTGGGGTAACCTGAATCTGTGTTCCTGGGCCATGGTCACTCATATTTGGCTCCAGAATAAACTATCTCTTCTCCCCTTTGAGGTGAGAGTTATGCTTTTGCATTGAAATCACCTTACCTAAAAGAGAACCCTCTGGTCCCCCTCTACCCCTGTACCCAGCTTTCCAGTAATATCTTTCAATCTTCCTCCTACATAGAGAATCTACTGACTATTTCTAGTCTCCCATCCCCTTCACAGGATTGAGAATAGGAAGAGAGCAGAAACACGATCTGGTGTGTTCGCTGTCCTTAGGTTCCAGAACAGAGGTATGCTGACTGAATGGCCAGATGACATCAGCTGTTACCTGTGCTCCTGCCTTACAGTTTACAAACTTGCAAGCCCTCAGAGCCATACAGTGAACACAGATGCATCTGTAGGACTGCTGCTTTTATGTCGTTCTGGTTTAACAAAAGCTGTTTAAAGCCCAGTAATGTTATAAACAAAGAGACTGCACTAAATATGACTCATCTTAGCAGGAACCTAGAATGGCTCCAGTTCTGCATTATTTTTCTTAACCACAGAGTCAGGCTTATACCTCTAGTTCTTATTTTTGGCTAGAGTCAGTGTTCCCTGATACTTGTTCTGATTTTGTTTGTTTGTTTGTTGACGCTAGAGTCAGTGTTCCCTGATACTTGTTCTGATTTTGTTTGTTTGTTTGTTTGTTTGTTTGTTTGTTTGTTGAGACTGTGTTTCCCTGTAGCCCCAGCTGGCCTGGAACTTGCTATGTAGACCAGGCTGGCCTCAATCTTACAGAGATCCATCTACCTCTGCCTCCTGAGTATAGGGATTAAAGATGGACTGCATGACACCTGGCTGTATTCTCATTTTTATTATTATTATTTTTTAACATGTCTGAGTGTTTTGCTGGCATGTATGTAAGTGCACCTATGCATGCAATGCCCTTGGAAGCCAGTAGAGGGAGTCAGAGTTACATATGGCTGTGAGCTGCTACGTGGGTGCTAGAAACTGAATCCAGGTCCTACAAGAGCATCCAGTGCTCTTAACTGCTGAATCTTCTCTCCAGTCCCGTACTCCTATACTGTTACCTACATGCTGGAGCTTAACCTCATACCACAGCACAGAGCTATATCAACTAAACTAGAACTATATTTTCCAGGATCCCTTTTGAAGTAAGGTTCTGAGTTAGAGTTGGCCAAAAGAAAGTTGGCCAGTTTCCTTCCAGGAAAAAATGACACCAAACTGCCAATCACTGCCAATTCACCTACCTGCCTGCCTGCCTGCGGTAGCAGGCTCTTCTTCCTCACAGCTGGGCCTGCTATCCAACAGCAACCTTGGCCTACCACCAGAGGTGGGCATAGCTGGCCAGATACATAAATCGCTTTAGCTCTCCACTTGGGCTCCTCTCCAGCATCTGGAAGTATCTGGCTTCCCTTAAGCTCTGGATCCCCAATACCCCCAGTGTATCAGAAGAGCACGTTAGGGAGGGGGTTTCCTTGAAATTCTGACACCTCTTGTCACACCTTTGCGTCCAACCTCTCCCATAATTGTGTGAATTCTACTTCCTCCAATACAACACCCTTTGTTATTTCTTTTCCCTGACTGAACTCATGAAAAGTAAGTTGCATTCAGTCAGCCAATTAAGGGTTATTTCCCCAGCTTTATCAGAATCATTAAAAGCATACTTTCTGAATATTTAACACCTCTTATTCTACTTTATAGAATATAGTAGATAATATATCTACACTGTAACCTGTTATTTGCTAAAATATGCTGTGGTCATTTTAGATAGAATATAAACTGATGCTTTTAAAAATCCATTTTATTTTATTTTCTAAAGATTTTTTTTTTTTTTTTTCTTTTTGAGACAGGGTCTCCCTGTAGTCCCAGCTGGCCTGGAACTCACTATGTAGACCAGGCTGGCCTTGAACTCACAGAGATCCGCCTGCCTCTGCCTCCCAAGTGCTGGGATTAAAGGCGTGCACCAAGATTTAGTTTTTAAGTGTGTGTGTGTTTGTGTGTGTGTGTGTGTGTGTGTGTGTGTGTGTGTGTGTACAGGTGCCTGCAGAGTCCACAGGGTCGGATCCCCCGGAACTGGAGTTATAGGCAGCTGTTCATGCTGTAAATCAAACTTAGGTCCTCTACAAGAGCAGTATGTTCTTTTAATTCCTGATCCATCTCTGCAGTCCTAAAATACATTTTAATAAAGACTTCAAAGTAGAAAATGTAACTGACATAGAAACAAATTATTTCATGGGCATTATTAGTTGAGATGGAACAGAATGTATTGAACTAGAAAAAAAAGTACATTGGAAAGATCATGAAAATGTTGTGAGAATGACCAACATTCAGGGAACTCTGATCAGTAACTGATATATAGTTGGCCCCTCTCTTAAAAGATGGTCCCATGCCCGAAGAGTATTTTTTCTATTTGATGTCAGGAAGTCAATGAGATCAAAGTTGATCATCAACAGCAAGTTTATTTAGCGGCCAAAGAATGGAGGAGGGTCTAGCTTGCAAATCAACTTCTGAACCCATTATGGGTGGGGATGTCATAACTACAGGGCAAAAGTAGTGAAGAGGAAGGATGAGCCAGAAAGGGAGGAATAGTCAGACTATTTTTCTGGGAACAGGCAGAGATTCCAGGATTCATGTCTATTTCCACTCCTTTTTTGGTTCTTTCTGGCTACTATCAGGGCAATCTTCAACTGTCACAGGGCTGGAGGGTGTGTCATTTAGCACCTAGAAGTAGGAGAGGCCATTTAAGTGTCATCTTAGACTTAACTGGTATAGGAATGACTTTTAGATAATGAACAGAATCTGGAACAATGACTTTTAATTAAACGTGCAACCAAAATGCTACAGCAAATAAACTCACTGAGTTGTGTGCTCTTGTGACCTGGGCACCTGACTTTGATCCCTTGAAACCCCACTTTGCTCTAGGTAGTGAATGAATGTAGGTGTGCTTGAGAATTCGCCAATCAAAGTGCTGAAAGGCTGTGTATTCATATTCGTATCTTCATTGAAAAAGAAGATTGAGAAGAATGTTTGACTTTGTGTCTATGAGATGTTTTATGCCTAGGGATGCAAGGGCAAGGTTGTCTGATCAGACACAGGACAGGTGGATCCAAGCGTGTAGCTCCCCAACTGAAGATGAAGAAATGGTTCTGAATAAAATCATGGGTGAGGCCTGGATCAAAGGCACAGTTCTAGGAGACACCTGGAGGAACAGGTACTCTCCAAGTTTGGAATCACTTTTAAAACTAAAGAGTCAGGCTCTTTATTCCGGTATAACTGTAATGTTGGCATGGTAACACTGCGAACGGGTTTCAACTGGTTTGGCCATAAAGCACTCACTACTCATGGTAAACAACCTCTTCTTAAAGAAAAACAGAGTTAGGGGTTATGCAAGAGTTCAACTACACCGAATAATAAATTTGGCATTATAATTTACTGAGTAACAATTGAGAAAGGCCCTGACTCGGGTGCCAGGTGACCCTGGTTGTGCAGCCTCCTCCAGGGACAGAGTTTCAAAGACAATGAGGTCTTCAGTGCATCCAGATGTCCTCCCAGATGACCCATCCAGCCTTGGTGTATCTCTGGATCATTGCTTTCCTCTAGTGTTTCAGCCTGTATGCTCTCCAGTTACGAGCATTTCCCCAAATACCCATGATTGCTTATGTACTTGCTTATTTCCATCATTGAAACTTGTCTCGTTGCCCTGTGCCCCCATGTAGGTTAATCAACCTTCACTGTCAACATAGATTTAGAATCACCTAGCAGACACACCTCAAGTTATAGAGCTGTGTCCAGATGCATCGCAATTCCAGTAGCTCGTATTAAGCAGGGGAAGGCTGAGCTGACACCCTGGGAACAGAGTTCAAAGTTTACCACCTGTTCATCTCATCGTGCACTTACCAGATGATCTGATGATAGATCAGTAGGTTCTTCCATACTCAATGTTAGATGTCCCTCTTTTTAAATTATTAGACAAGGTCTTCCTATAGTCCCAGCTGACCTGGAACTCACTATGTTGTAGACCAGACTGCCCTCAATCTTACAGAAATTCACCTGCCTCTGCCTCCCACATGTGGGATTAAAGGAGCACATCACCACGCCTGTATCCCTTCTTTTGCCTGATCCCAGTGAGGGGAGTACATCAATCCTTGGTCTGATATGTTCGATATTTTCATGGGCCTGATTTTTCTGATACGGTTTTGATACACTCATGTGCCCACGTGCTCCTAATTTAACTTGATAAGCCCATAGGTGGTAATATTTTGTTTGTGCAAATAAGTTATCAGCCTGAGTTAGACAGATGGTGGTGGTTCATGAGCACAAAACAGACGCAGGACAGCAGACTTTAATGCCCTGTAATAATACAAATTAGTCTAAGATCCTAATTCTGATAAGACTTGCCACTAATATTAGCTCTTACTATTAATATCAATAATTTAGGTAATATTTGTTGAGCATATTTCATTCTTCCAACAATTCAGTGAGACTCACAGAAGTCAAGACCATCAACCCACGGTCACCTAACCAATAAATTGGAGTTGACTGGGAAACACACCCCCAGTCTACATATATGCAGAGAGCTTCGAGCTCTCCACAGCCTCACTGCTACTGTTGGGCCCAGCTCAGACAGGGTTGGAGTGAAATTACCTTTCCTGTGTTTGTATTTT
The DNA here is from genome assembly GCF_000622305.1 of Nannospalax galili. Classification (NCBI taxonomy): domain Eukaryota; kingdom Metazoa; phylum Chordata; class Mammalia; order Rodentia; family Spalacidae; genus Nannospalax; species Nannospalax galili. The sequence goes on along the minus strand of NW_008341187.1, from coordinate 401,527 downwards.
GCTGGACCAAGCTCCCCAAAAGGCTAAATGACTTTGGCATTGTCCATCTTAACTTGTTAGCCCTGAGAGGTCTTTACACACAGTAGACACCTAAATCCACTTGAATGATGACTCCACAGCTTTATAACCTGACAGAGACAAGGACTGGAGTGCAGTGCTGGCTGTGTGATCAATCCCTTGTCAGGGTGATCGCAGATGGCTTGTTTTCTTTCCTTTGCTGGACTATTTATAGAAGAACTTTTAGCAAGCTTCAAATCATAATATTCTCCAGGGATATGTTTTGGACCTTGAAACTACATCCTGCAATGGAAAAACAATATTGCTAGGATTTGGGATAGGGCTCAAATATTTATTTGCAAGTATCTCTCAGAGACCTTAGCTATGCTTGGTTGGCTTCTGTGTTGTTATTACCCAATTCTACCACTATTTTTAAATGAACTACTAACATATTCTGTCTAATTTTTTTTTAATTTAAATCATTTTAGCAATGAATTTCATTGTCCAAAACAAGTTGTTGAATTCATTCAAACCCTTTTTCAGAATTCAAGAGTCATACAGGAAGTTTAGAAACCATGTAGTATCAAAAGTCCAATATTGTTACTTTTCAAAACAGCTCAGAGGTACAGAGGGCTTTGAATTTTCCTATGACAGAAAACCAGGCTTTATCTCAGTATAAGGAAACAGAAGTCAATGGCTTTAATAGATGCTTTTGGATGTGGCAGTCCTTTCTCTAAATTGTTGCTTATTTTTGTATCTTCAATGCCTGGCATAATACAAGTACAAAGAAATATTGACTTGTTTAATGTGTCAAAAATGTGTTATACTTTCAGGTAAAATATCTGCTGTTATCACTTACTAATTAAAAATTTCTCAAACCAAAAATTAATGTGTATCATAAAAGAAAAATTACAACAGAATTAAGGTATCAAAGAAAACTTTATTTAAAACTATTGAAAATAGAGGAGTCTGAGTTCACATCTCCTGAAACAAAGGCAACAGAGCTTTTAGACATTGGAGTAAGCTCTGGGAGCCAGAGAAGAACAAAATAGTCTACATGTAGAAAATGAAGAATCAGGCTGGAGAGCTGACTCAGTGGTTTAGAGCACTTGCTGCTCTGGCAGAAGACCAGGGTTCAGTTCCCAACAGCCACATGGCAGCTCACATTGTCTATAACTCCAGCTCCAGGGGATACAATGCCCTCTTCTGGCATCTACGGGTACTACATGCACATGGTGCACTTACGTACATTCAGGCAAAACACTAGTACACATTTTAAAAAAGAATGAAGACTCAGAAGGACAGCAACATTTGAAGGCAAAAAGGTGATGTAAAAATGCCTGAAAAAATCTTGAGGAGGATTTTCTTAAGATAAATGTTTCCTAATTGGGCATTTCTACCTAAGTTCTTGTTTTTAAGTAAGCTTGGACAAAGATCTCCAAATTCACTACCATGATGGTTTGTATTGACAACTTGATGGGATTTAGAATCATCAAACCTCTATGCATATCTTTGAGACTTTCTAGATTAGGTTGATTGAGTTGAAAAAAAAAAACCCACCCTAAATGTGGATGGGTGCAGCGGGGATGGATTTAGCCATGGCTAAATTAAAAAGGAGAAAGGAAGCCGAGCATCAGCCTGCATTGCTCTCTGCTTCCTGACTGTGGATGCAGTGTGATCAGCCACCTCATACTCCTGCTATGGGCCGTTCTCTTAAATTGTGAGTTGAAATAAATTCTTAAGTTTCCTTTGTCAGGTATTTTGCCACATCAATGACTAAATAACTAATACGTTACCTAGGCACACATTCTCTGGAAGCTAATGTATGCCACAAACTGCAAGACTAGGCCACCAGAGGAAGGAAGACATTACAAGTGGGTGTAAATAGGGAATATGAGAAAATGGATATTCGAACATAGGTGGGAAAGAATCCCTAGGTGGATGCAGCAGGTTGATTTCATGGTCACAGGTGTGCCCAGATAGAGGACAAGTTTAGACTGAGGCAGAATGGAGGATCCTCTGTAGTTTTTTAATGAAAATTATAGAATACCCTGGAAGAGATGTAGCTATGTGGTGATTTGGGGGTCTTATATTAAGGATAAATCATTTAACCTGGGGCTAGACAGAGAGGTTCAGTGGTAGAATGCTTGCCTAGTGTGCACAGGCCTAGGTTCAAGCCCCAATGAGGTGGCAGTCAGAGACTAGCCAGTTTTCTACAAGTCATACTTACAGGAAGTCAGACTGGTATTTGTAGTGCCTGGTAAAGGAAGACAGTAATTTGGAATGACCAGTAAAATATCCAGGACTTGATTACTCACTAAATCTTTTCTAATTTCTGCTCCCACTTCCATCTTAAGACTAACCAGAGAAAGCCAAGTGTGCAATCACATGGGATGCCCCACTCTCCTCCACAGTGCCAGTCCTCCATTGTTTCAGTTCTCTACAGCTTCACACACCCACAGATACAGGTGTCTGGTGCCAGTAGCTTCAAGTCCCACCTGCACCTTTCTTTCCTTCAGCACCTCTTTCCCACTCTTCCGTTTTATTTATTTATTTTTTATTTTATGTGTATGAGTGTTTTGCCTGAAAGTATGTAAGTGCACCACCTGCATGCAATGCCCGTGGAGGCCAGAAGAGAGTGTCAGATCCCCTGGAACTGGAGTCACAGATGGTTGCTAGCTGTCATGTGGATGCTGGGAACTGAACCTGGATCCTCAGCAAGAACAGCCAGGGTTGTTAACTGCTGGGCCATCTCTCCAACCCTGTTCTACCTGTTTTGACTTTCATCCAATAATGCAAATAATGGCAGCTGACTCCTTGCAAGCCCTGAAAAACAGCAGAGCCAGAGACAGCTGTATTCTCTTTCAACCTAACAAGATCCAAAATCCATTGTTTGTTCCACAGAGCACACATAATTTCTGACTTACGCACTTTACCCCACGTACCCTCTCCTCCCTCATGTCATCCTTTGTTTTTGCTTGTTCTTTTTAATTGGCTTTTATTTATTTCCACAAACATAAACAAAATTAAAAATTTTAAATTAATGGAAAAGAAAAAGCATACCAGTAGCCACTTCCAAAGAAAAGTGACTCTCCCTCCCGAGGAGTCATCAACTGCCAGCAATTCCTCAGTTAGGGGTGAGACCTTTGGAGCCCCTCTTGTGTCTATGTTAGAATTTTTAACTGGCTTTCTCGTGTACAGGTCTTGTGCAGGTAACCACAGCTGCTGTGAGTTCATGTGTGCCACAGTCTTGTCGTGTCCTGATGATGGCATTTCCAACATTTCACAGCATTCCTCCTCATTTTCCAACTCTTGTACCCTTTCTACCCACTCTTATGTGATGGTCCCTGAACCTTGGCAGGAGGAGAAGGGGGTTTATCTATATGTCTTATCTATGGCTGAGCACTCAAATTGCTTATTCCAAGTACTTTGAACAGTTAAGTCTTAGCAATAACCACTAACCTCTACAATAAGAGACTTCCACGTTTGACAGCAGCACAAATCTATGAAATATAAACATAGATACTTAGCTACCAATTAAAACATAACCACTTAACAAAACAACATTGATAATTTCTCCTCTTGGATCCATGACTTCTTCTTCCTTGGGTTTGACCACACCGTGTTTACAGTATCAGGCACGAATTCCCTCATGTCGAGCAGGCCTGGAATCCAATCAAGGCAGTAGTTGGTTACCCCCATAAACAGTCTTGTCACTATTGCACCAGTGGGTACGTTTTGCCTGGTAGGTTGTATTGTAGCATTCAGAGTCCAGCACTCGTAAGACCATTGGTGTTTTTTCTCTTCTGGCAGCCTGCTTAGCACTTTTCAGTACTATGAAAGTTAACCAATAGGGAGGGAGTTTCCATGTCCCAGTGAATGACCTCACAGTCATGGGTAGCAGTAATCTGACTCAGTGGGTTATACAAGAAGGGACAGAAAGAGAGAGAGCTAAAGAGAGAGAGCATGCTAAAGAGAGAAGGCATGCAGTTGGAAGGGAGATGTGTTATAGGGGCTCATGGAGAGTTAGGGAGGGGGAGGGGTAGATGAGATGATTAAGATACATTGGCTACATGTATAAAATTAAAAAAAAAATGCTCAAACAGAAAAAAATGATGTTCTACTATGTTGACGTAGCTGTGTGTAGCAATTTCATAATCAAAATAATGTAAGCATTAGTCACATTTTTGTTTTCATTGAGGAGATTTAAAATGTTAATGTTTAGTCTTTCATTGTTATCCAATGTAGCGTTTTTTCCCAGTGTTGGTCATGGCATTCAGGGCATCTAGCATGTGCTTTATACCCCAAGTCTGATGATCTCCATCTTTTTTGTTTGTTTTTTTAGAAGAAGCATTTCATTACAGCTTTAATATATTCAGTAACACATTCCAGAGCAAGGATACATCTCTTTCAAAGGTGGCTGTAAGTTTTTAGGTTCACAGTTGAATTAATACAGTTATACAATATTGAACTCAGTGTAAACCCTGTAAGACATAAAACTGAATGAGGTCTTAAGCTTTAAAAAAGATCTCCATATAATTTTAAAATATACTGTTTC
>NW_008341187.1:395629-396245 GCF_000622305.1 Nannospalax galili | reverse complement strand
TGAGACGGAAAATTGAATGAGTTTTTACCCTTTAAAGAAGATCTCCATTTCATTTTAAAATATGTTGTTTCCTACATTTTTAATGCTACTAACACTTAGATGTTGCACATGTGTCTTTAATCTCTATATATGTGATGATTACTAGACACAGTTGGTTATACTTGGATCCTTAGTATCTGAGTATGGATGTAAAGTCATCAGGTAGATTTCACTGGTAATGTTTATCATGTCTACTATTTAACATGAAGTAAATTAAAAAAATTTTAATAACTGCATGATTAGAAGCATGTCATCACAGCTTTAACTACTTATTCAGTAATACACTCCAGAGCAACAGTACATCTCTTTCACAAGTGGGTGAAAGTTTCTAGGTTCAAAGTTGCATTAATAAAGTTATACAATATTAAACTCAGTATAAGCCCTGTAAGAAATAAAATTGAATGAGTTTTTACCCTTTAAAGAAGATCTCCATTTCATTTTAAAATATGCTGTTTCCTACATTTTTAATGCTATTAACACTTAGATGTTTGCACATATGTCTTTAATCTCTATGTATCTGATTATTACTAGTCACAGTTGGTTACACTCGGATCCTTAGTACTTTAGTATGGATATA
>NW_008341187.1:390931-394930 GCF_000622305.1 Nannospalax galili | reverse complement strand
GGGCTTGGGAGGAGACCCTGGCTCCTTTCTTTTACCAGTTCCGCCTATGTGAAGATAAGTCAAAGGTCCTACTCGACCATGGCTGGCTTCATTTGGAAGCATGGAAGAAATGATTCCTCTGTTTTGACCCTCCTCTTTGTAGACTGGACACTGGTTCAAGTCCATCTGGTGGAGTCTCCTTGGCCTCCTTGATCAAGAGGACAGGTGACCCACTGCAATTACAGGACATATTGAGAGATGCTCATTGTCCCCTGGGACTAGTTGACCTAGGAGGGCAAGGAGCAAAAACTGTCCTTTATGTCCCTCTGACCAAATTATTATAGGCCTCAAAGTATGTCTGTTAAACATCCAAGAAGGTTAGTTCCACCGGTCTGGTACTTTTAATTACTGTGTGTCATGTAGATAAATTTTGGGCAAAGACAAATTGTTCTCAGATAAACCTTACCTAGACATATATTTCTTGATCTGATATGTATAATTTGTCAGTAGGTTGTTGGAGTAATATGGTTCCCCCTGGTTTTTAAAACTAGCTAGGCATTGTTTATCTCTCACATTGTCTCACCCCTCCATCATGGTTTTCCCAGTTAAGGTGCCCCCATTTCCCCCCTTTCTCCCTTAAGATCTCCATCTTTTAACCCAAGTGCTTAAACCATTTGCACTTAATTTTATCTTTGTGAAGTTTTCTGACCCTGTCTCTCTATCCATTGTCCCCACTCTCAGCCAATTCATTCAACCCAAATGTTAACCTCCACCTCCTTAAATCAAATGGGGGTTCCACGTGCCTTTTGGTATCTTCTTCTGGTCCAGAAAGATCTGTAAGCAGAAACTGGGTCACCTCTTTTGTCTCTAGTCTCACAGGGATCACAGTCCTGTGTGGCCTATCATCTGACAGCACAAAATGATCTGCTCAGATTCATTCGTTTCTGGCTGTTGATGGTTTATCTAGTCCAAGTTGCTCCATTATGACCAGAGTGGATGCTTCCCTCAAAATCTTTTTAAATGAATTAATTAGATAAAGAGCTCTTGAAATGCATGCTACCCAACATGTTGGCTATGCTATCCAAAATCCCAGCACCGATGAGGGAAGGCCTCACAGAGTCCACCCCTAGCCAAGGAGCTGTTGTCAGTTGATGGCTACTAGATGAGGAAGAGTCAACTTTCTTCATGGATGTGGACCCGAATAGGCTACACATACGCCAGTAGATAACCCTAGACCCATGCACATATTGGCAACACTACCGTGATCTCAGTGGGATTTTTAAAAGAGCACATGAAGTTGGGAGGGAAAAGTGATGGGGATGGGAAAGAGTTGGAATGGAGGGACTAGAGGGTAGGTTTGGCCAAAATATATGCATGTATAAAAGTCTCAAACAAAAAAATAACCCTGACTTTTAGGTCCATTGTGGACCTCCTGATCTGGGAGCTTTCCCAGACCCACCTTCATAAGTCTCCCTTCCCCCACCTCCATGCACTCCATGATCTCAGTTCTGCCAGGACCCTTGGCTGTTCCTTGGGGCTTTCCCAGACCTGCTCCCTTTCCCATGCCTCCTTGCACCTGCCATCTCTCTTCTGTTAGGACTTTGTCGACCCCCAGACCTGGGAGCTTTCCCAGACCTGCCTTGACAAGTCTCCTTTCCCCCACCTCCCTGGGTTCCAACATTGCCACCTCAGCTCTGCCAGGACACTTGTGTGCTACTTGGGAGCTTTTCCAGACCTGCCTTGCATTCAGACCTGCTCAGGTTCCTGTGATCCTTGCATCATAAGGACCTTTGAGCTCTCCCTGCCTCACCTATCAGCCAATCTGTTGACTTAGCAACCACCCAACCTACCCTACTATTCCTGTGAAGAGTCAATCTTAGAATGTCAACTCGAAAGTTAGCATAAATGAGACCACTTCTTACATCTCATTTGCACATCAACATAAAATGGCCCCAAAACTGAACACCAAGCACTACTCAGCTGGGTCATAACCTGACAAGTTTGGGAAATAGCATACAGAGATACAAATAACCACTCAACAAAGACAACATCGCCTAACCATACCAAAAAAACACCACCAATAACACTGGTCGAGATGCCTAGGTCTCATAAAAATTATAAATGACATGATATAATATGATATAATATAATATAACATGTGACTACAGAAATTAGCACCCCATCTTAATGTTTCCCTAGAATAGCAACTTAGCAGATACACAAGACAATGATTTCAAAATAGCAAATATAAATATGTTCAAGAAACTCAAAGAGGATATGAATAAAAGAATAAGACAGTGATACACAAATAAACAGCTTAATGAAACAATAAAAACAATTTTAAACATGAAATTAGGATTTAATAAAGAGACTCTGAAAAAAAGCCAAACTGAAATAAAGCCTAAAATAAAAAACCCAGGAACTCAAAACTTACAGGACAGAAACTAAAGGGAAAGATAGGAAATGGAACAGAGAATATCAGATCTTGAAGACAAGCTAAGGGAAATCGATCATTCAAAGAAAATGTCAAATCTAAGCCAGGAAAGGATATGCAAGACCTCTGGGACACTGTAAAACGACCAAACCTATCAATCATGGGCATAAAAGAAGGATAAGAAACCCAGGTCAAAGTCACAGAAGATAGTTTTAATGAAATCATAGAAGAAAATTTCCCAAAACTAGGGAAAGAGATACCTATCAAGGAACAAGAGGCACACAGAACACCAAGTAGGCAGGACCAGAAAAGAAACTCCCCCATGTCATATAATAGTCAATACTATAAATGTACAAGAACAAAGAAAATACATTGAAAGCTGTGAGAAAGATCAAGTCATAAAGGCAGGCTCATCAGAATAACAGCTGACTTTTCAATGGAGACTATGAAAGCCAGAAGGGCTTGAACCAATGTCATACAAGTCATGAAAGAGCACAGATTCTAGCCTGACTACTAGACCCAGCAAAACTATCAGCTATAGTTGAAGAAGAAAGAAAAACTTTTCATGATCAAAACAAATTTAAATAATTTATGTCCATGAAACAAGCTCTACAGAGAATACTCAGTGAAATACTTCAGTTTGAAGAGGTTAAACACTTCAAGAAGTCACAAAGGATAACTTATCCCAGAAGAATCAACTCAAAGAGGTCTAAGAAAATAGCGTTACAACACTAATATAACAAGAATTAATAAACATTTATCAATCATAACTCAATGGTCTCATCTTCTGAGTAAAAAGACACAGACTGACTAATTGGATTGAAAAACAGGATCCATAGATTCATTGCTTCCAAGAAATGTATCTCACCAACAGTGATCAGCACTGCCTTAGGGTAAAAGGATGGAACAAGATATTTCAAACAAATGGAACTAAGAAACAAAGTGGGTGTAGCTATTCTAATATTTGACAAAATAGATTTTAAACTAAAATTAGTCAGAAGAGATAGGGAAGGGCACTTCATACTCAGCAAAGGAAAAACCCACTGGGAAGATATTACAATCCTAAACATATATGCACCAGACATCTCAAAAGATGTTCAACATCACTAATAATCAGGGAAATGCAAATTAAAACCACTTTAAGATTTCACCTTACCCCAGTCAGACTGGCTAAGATCAAGAAAACAAATGATACCAAATGTTGGAGAGGATGTGGTGAAAGGGGAACACTCATCCACTGCAGGTGGGACTGCAAGCTTGTTCAACTCCTATGGAAAGCAGTGTGGAGAACTCTTAAAAAACTACAAATGAACCTACCATTTGACCCAGTTATACCACTCCTTGGCATATACCAAAGAACTCATCCTATTGCACAGACACTTGTACATGCACGTTTGTTGCTGCTCTCTTCACAATAGCTAAGAGATGGAAGCAACCTAAAATGCCCCTCAAATAATGAATGGATAGTGAAAACATGGTACATTCACAAAATGGAATTCTACTCAGTTGTAAGAAAAGGTGAAATTATGAAATTTGCAGGTAAATGGATGGAACTAGAAAGTGTTATACTAAGTAACATAAATGAT
>NW_008341187.1:363113-389086 GCF_000622305.1 Nannospalax galili | reverse complement strand
AATCAAGAAGAAAAAATTTTAATTCCTAGAACTGAATGAAAACGAAAACACAACATATCAAATCCTATGAGACACAATGGAGGCAGTCCTAAGAGGAAAATTTATAGGATTAAGTGCCTACACCAGAAAATTAGAAGCATCTCACATAAATAAATTAATTATGCACCTTAAGTCTTCAGAAAACCAAGAACAAACAACACCAGAAAGGAGTACACAGAAAGAGATATATAAAATAAGGACTGAAATTAATGAACTAGAAACAAAATAATAAAAAAGAATCAATGAAACCAAGAGTTGGTTCTTTGAAAAGATTAACAAGATTGACAAATCTTTAACCAAATTAACCAAGAGAAAGAAAGAGAAAATCCTAGTTAATAGACTCAGAGGGGAAAAAGGAAATATTACAACAGACCCTGAGTAAATTCAGAAATCCATAAGGACATACCTTAAAATCTATATTCTACTGAACTAGAAAATATAAACCAAATGGATGAATTTCTAGATATGTATGGCCTAACAAAGTCAAATTAAAATGACACAAATAATTTAAACAGACCCATATTAACCAATGAGATAGATGCAGTAATTTAAAATATCCCAACTAAAAAGAGCCCAGGACCATGGATACAGTGCTGAAGCCTACCAAGCCTCGAAAGAAGAACAGTGCCATATCCCTCAAATTATTCTGTAAAACAGAAAATGAATGAATACTCCCTAATTCTGGGAAGGCAGTGTCACTCTAATACCAAACCCAGACAAAGAGCCAACAAAAAAGATTATAGACCAATCTCTCTGATGAGCATAGATGCAAATGTTCTCAATCAAATATCTGCAAACCAAATGCAGAACACATCAAAAAGATTATCCACCATGATCAAGTTGACTTTATCCCACGGGTACAGGGATGGTTCACCATATGCAAATCAATAAATAAAATCTACCATGTAAACAGACTAAAGGACAGAAATCATGTGATCATTTCATTAGATTCAGAAAAGGCCTTTGACAAAATCCAACATTTTATTCATAATAAAAGTCAGATAATCCAGGGTACAGGGGACATGTCTCAGCATAATAAAGGCAACATACCACTAGCCCACAGCCAACATCACACTAAATGGCGAAATGAAAGCATTCCCATTAAAATCAGGAAAAAGAGAAGAATGTCTACTCTCTCCATTCCTGTTCCATATAGTACTTCAAGTCTTACCTAGAGCAATAGGCAAAAGGAGGAGACAAAGGGGACAAATTGAAAATGAAGAAACCAAAGTATCCTTATTGTGGATGATATGATTCCATACATAAAAGTCCCTAAAGACTCCACCAAAAACCTCTTAGAGTTGATAAATGCATGCAGCAAAGTAACAGGTTTTAAAATTGGCACCCCAAAATCAGTAGCCTTCCTATGTACCAGCAACAAAACATACTGAGAAAGAAATTCGGGAAAGATCCCTTTCATGATAGCCTCAAAATCCATAAAATATCTTGGAATAAATCTAACAAAGGAAATGAAGGACTTATATAATAAAAACTTTAAGACACTGAAGAAAGGAATCTAAGAACACACCATAGTATGGAAAGATCCCTGTGCTCATGGACTGGTAGGCTTAATATGTAAAATTGGCCATCTTACCAAAAGCAATCTACAAATTCAATGAAATATCCATTAAAATTCAATGCAGTTCTTTACAGAAATTAAATAATTTCAAGTTTCCTATGGAAACACAAAAATCCCAGAATAGCCAAAATAATCCTGAACAATAAAAGAACCGCTGGAGGCAATTACCATCCCTGATCTCAAATTATACTACAGAGCTATAATAATGAAAACAGCATGGTACTGGCATAAAAACAGACACATTGATCCATGGAATAGATTCAAGGACCCAGATTTAAATCCACACATTTTTTTACAAAGTCACCTGGATTTTTACTAAGGATTCGCAAGTACACACTGAAGGAAAGGACAGTATGTTCAACAAATGGTGTTGGTCAAACTAGATAGCAACATGTAGAAGAATGATGCTAAATCTGTATCTCCTACTATGCACAAAACTCAACTCCTAATAGATCAAGGACCTCAACCTAAGGCCTGATATCCTGAGTGAGATGGAGGAGAAAGGAGGGAATACAACATTGGAATTTATAAGCACAAAAGAGCACTTTCTTTTCAGGACTCCTATAGTGTAAGCATTAAGTCCAACAATTGACAAAAGGGACCTCATAAAATTAAAAAGCTTCTGTGCAACAAATGACACTATCATTTGAGTAAAGAGGCATCCTACTGAATGGGGAAAAAAAAATCTCTACCAGTTATACCTCTGACAGAGGGTTAGTATCTAGGATATACAAAGAACTCAAAAAACTAAACATCAAAAAAAAAAAAAACAGTTAAAACATGGGGCAAGGAGATGATTAGGGAGTTCTCTAAAGACAAAATGCAAATGGCTGAAAAAACTTTTAAAAATGTTTAACACCTTTAGTCATCAGGGAAATGCAAATTAAAACCATGTGCAGTGCTCCTGGAGGTCAGAAGAGGGAGTTGGATCTGCTGAAACTGGAGTTACAGTTTTAGCCACCATGTAGGTGCTAGGAACCCAACCCAGGTCCTCTACAAGGTTGGCCAGTGCTCTTAACTACTGAGCCATCTCCCTAACCCAAGAATCCTTTTAAAAACAAGGTCTACCATATAAATGTATGCTGATGCTTCTCTTGATGGACATGTAGTGGTCTGAGTGTTGGTCACCTTGTACATTTCAATGGATAACTCCTGAATCAGTTAGGGTCTCCATATCTGTGTAAATGTAGGTCTCTCCAGAGAACTGTGGGTACTGACAGCATTCAGAACGGCCTACCTTCTTGGTCCTTTTCTCATTCTCTCTCCTTGCCTTGTACTTTTTGGACATAATGAACTTAATAATGTTAATAAACTAATGAAAACCACAAGTACAATCTGGTCTGCAGATGTGCATGTATTTAGTTTGCATGGTGCTTTCCTAAGATGCAGGTAGCTGTCCAGTGAGAAAGCCAAGAGCTTTCATACAATCAAAATTTTCACACTGCATAGAAAATCAGAATATTTTGCAACAGTGTACCCCCAGTTCCTCCTGATAATGATTCTCTGGGACTAAGATTTGCCAATACCTAGAAGGGCTTTACTCCCCCTCCATTAGTCTCATTTTATTTATTTACTTTACCCATCTGCATAAGTGATTTGGGCTCCAGATGAACCAATTTAAGCTAAGACCAAAATGTCTGTGTGCAGTCATGTGCCATCTGTCGGTGAAGGATAGAGCGATAATGGGCTGAAAGTAACTGGTGTTCTGTATGAACAGCAGAGCCGAACATTTGTAAATAGACAACTCTATTCATTAGAGTTGCAATCAATATGCAGCATCAATATCAATATGCAGCAGCATGATTACCCCTCATGTCCCACACCCGTGTACCTTCAAGGGCCCATGATTCATCTCTTGGCCTCAACAGGCCTTTCAGGATATTCAGGGTTGTATGGACTGAAGTGGAATAGAAAGTAGAGAGAAACCAGCACCCTGCTGCCCTTGAGAACTCTTCCTGCAAACCTAGTGTTATAGAAATCTGTTCATCTAGGCTTTTGGAAGAAGTCTTGTCCTTTCTATATTCCTGTTGAACAAGACTTTTTCATCACATAACAAAAAGAGAATAGTTTTTGGAATCACACATTTTTAATTAAAATTTTATTTCTGCTGTTTCCTGGCTGTTTGATTTGGAGCAAATTCTCAAATTTCTATGGTCTTTGGTTTTCTCATCTAACTATAAGGATAATAAGAACTACAACTATCAAGGCGGTTGTGACATAGGGAGCACTATATAAAACCCACTCTCCTTAGGTGTGGCATTTTATTCTAGAAACAGAGATGTTGTAAGAGGTAAATTCAACCACACATCATGTTCATTTACCTAGTGTTTCATGCTGAGGATTTGAAACACATTCCATTAACCTTGAAAACTAACTTTTTATATTTACCCATAGCCAATACATTTTCTATATATATTTTTATTGAAATTTTTGAGTATTTCATACAAAACATCTCAAACAATCTTAATCATCTTTATACCCCATCCCCACTGGCACCCTCCCCACACCGGAGCCCATATACTTGGTCATTTAAGGCCCAATGGGTTGTCAGTGTCCCCAGCCATTCCCCAGTGCAAGTTTGTCCACTAAGTCTAGTCAGCCTGGCTAGAGACCTTTGTTTTAGGAAGATCAGCTCTTCTTCATCTAGCAGCAATTGGTTGCCAACATTCCTTTATATAAGATTGAGGTCTGCTGTTCATTTTCCCAGTACTATGCTGGGTTATTGTCTGCCTGAGTTTGCATGGGACTTTTGAATGCTGACACCATTGCCATAGAATCATATGAGCAGGGTCCCAGGAGCTTGTAGGACTCTGTTTTCATATGATCATGAACCTCCTCTCTGGCTCTTATAATCTTTCTGCCCCCTCTTCCACAATGGTCCCTGAGCCTTAGATGGGTGAATTTTAAGGTAGGGGTCCTGTCCAAGAACCATCATTCAGCAGACTCTTGATCTCTATGCTTTGGCCATTTGTGACCTTTTGTGTTCCTGGCCCTCCGCTGCATAAGGAAGCTTCATTATTGAGAATTGAGAGACTCATTAGTGTCCTCTTTATCCCTGTTCTATGTTCCATGAACCTTAGGTGTAGAGGTTGCATTGTAGACGTGTCCCCTAGGCCTGGCAATTCATAGACAATGTCTGTGTATAACCAATTGTGGTACTTCATAATAGTCTCTGACTGGTACAAAATGAGCTTTTTTGATGAGTGGTGATTGGGATATTGTCTGTAAATATAAAGATACATATTTTGCATGTAGTAAGAAATCACATTAGTCTAGTGATATGACAGTCTTGGGGTTTTCTCTGAGATCTATGGCCACTCCAACCATGTGTATTAGATTATATTTACATTACCACACTTGAGTTTCCTCCCTTTAAATGGGCGTTTAGTCAAATTAGGTAGCTGTTGATTGCCCCCAAGATAAAAAAGCCATTACTACATCAATGACATATGCTGTGCTGGCCATCGATGTGGTTATTTGGTCTTGAAGCTGGTGTTGTGTCACCCATTGATGTTTTCCCTTGGCACCTTCATAGCGCTCTCCAAAGCTATGGGAGCTCACCTTCAGGGGAAGTGGTTGCAGATCAGTTGCAGCTCTATTGCTCCAAATCCTGTGTCTGAAGTATGTTCTCTCTTCAGCAGTAGTGTCTAACTATCAAGTTCTGGAAGGTCATCAAGGGCTGTGGCAATAGGCTGAGTAATTTTGGGAATCTCTTGGACCACCCTGGCTAACAACTCAAAGGAAGGTATCTCCTGTCTGGCACTGTTTCTCATTAAGTAGCCTTTAGCTATACATGTATAATTTGTCAGTAGGTTGTTGGACTAATATGGTTCCCTCTGGTTTTTTTTAAATACCTAAGCATTATTTATCTCTCCTTTCTCTCTCTTACTGTCTAACACTTCCACCACAGTTTCCCCATTTAAAGTGCCCCCATTTTTCCCATTTCTCCCTTGATTATACCCATCACCTATGGTCCTAACTCTCTTGAGCTCCTTTTTTCCCTTTATCGCTAAGTTTCCTTGTTTAACCCTCCCTCCCTCTCCCATTCAAATAACCCCATTTAACCCTTAAAAAACTAAGAATGCAAAGGAAAATAGCTTTAGATATTTAAGTGACAATTGAATTTATTCTCATAATTGTTTTAATAGCTTTTGTATAATCTTCATCGCTATTATGATATAAAATGTATTTATCAAATCTGTAATCATTATGCCAAAAAATCTGAATTACTGTAACATTTTGTATATTGTTAAAACTGTAACTTTAATTGTAAAAAAAAGGTATAAAAATAGGAAAAAAGGATATATAGTAGGAAATCCACAAAAATTTAATAAAAATATATTTTAAAAAACAAAAAAAGGGAAAAAGTGATGGGGAGATATAGGAGGAGTGAGAGGGGAGGGAGTGGGCATGGATTTGATCAAAACACCTTATATGCATGTATGAAATTCCCAATAAATTTTTAAGTAAAAAAAAAAACAAAAAACTAAAAACGAACCTACCATTTGACCCAGTTGTACCACTCCTTGGCATACACCCAAAGAACTCATCCTATTGCAGAGACACTTATACATCCATGTTTGTTGCTGCTCTTTTCACAATAGCTAAGAGATGGAAGCAACCTAAGTGTCCCTCAACTGATGAGTGGATAGTAAAAATGTGATACATTTACACAAAGGAGTTGTACTCAGCCATAAAAAAAAGATGAAAACATGAAATTTACAGGTAAATGGATGGAAGTAGAAACTGTTATACTAAGTAACACAACTCAGAAAAACAAACAATCTATGTTCTCCCTGATATGTGGATCCTAGCACCAAATTCTTAGAAGTGAGTATTATCCAGACATAACTACAGGAGCCAGGATAACGAAAAAGAAACAGGGAGGTAAAGGAAAAGAAAGAACCTGAGAGAGAAGAACAGTAGGAAACAGGTGTTACTAAGGGAGAAATGCATAGCCACTACATTTTAAAATAACTTTTACAGCCTCGAAACTTAGACATCATTTGATTAAGTATGGCAGGATTGTGTACATGGTGCTGTTATTATAACATCTCTCAGTCCTGGGTACACACATTCCTTGTCTATCTAACTGACTTGGATTTAAGGAGCGGTATCTGTACAGCTTTGCCCTGTACTGCTCTTTTCTCCTTACAGATTCTTTTCTTTAGACTGTTCAGCGAAGGCCATGGCCTCAGACTTATGGATTTTTAGTTACTTCATTTGTGTTACCTCCCTTCTGAATCTCACACTGGTTTTCTAAGAGATACTATCACTTGGATTCTCTGTCATCATCTCAAATCTATGAGTTAAAAATCCAAACTTTTCTCAAATAAAGTAGCTTCTAAGGTGTCCACTCTAATAGTAGCACCCACACTTTCTCAATTCCATATAATGTAAATTCATTCTCTGATTATAATGGGCACAGTCTCTGAGCTTGGAATAAACCACGACCCTTTCCTCTCCTTTAGGTCTCGCATCTCATCTGGTCGATCTCTTTCCATATCAGTTGCATTTATTTTGTTTTCCACTCTGCTTATATCAAGTTACTCTAAGGCTTTCTTCTTCCTTTTGAGTCACAGTGGAAGACCTTTAATTTGCCCTATTTCCCATCCAGCTGAAGCAACATGAAATTTAGCTCTTCATCAAAACCTTCCAGTGGTTTCTGGTACACTCCTCCATTCAGTGTGACTCCTGTCTGTCCTGAGCCTTTCATTGCCTAACTTTGTTCATTTCAACCTCACTCCTCACCAGTCCAAACCTCTACTTCTCCAGTCTAGTGTTCGCCCTTAATGTCTATCAAATTTTGCTTGACTATTTTCCTTACATGGAAACTCTTCCTCTGTGACTTTCTATGTCCTACAAGACTTCAGACTAGTCACCTGTTAAGACTTATTTGGCTCTTCCTTTCCCACTGTTTACCTCTCCCTAAACATCTATGGCAGTAACAGCCTGTGCCGTGCAAAAATCACACTTGTTTACTGATTCTTATGCTTAGTTGACAATCAGGAAAACCAGCTTTGCTTCTTCAACTAGACTGAGCTCCTTAAGGAGAAATGTCACATCATGCTGGACCTCTATCTCATTAAGTTCCCTGTAGGTGGTAAATATTGATTGAAGGGAAATTTTAATTATTTGTTGATTTATTGACATAAGTGAATTGAATATTTGGTTCAAATAGGTTTTGACAAGGCTTAGTTTACTTTTCAATACATTTGTCTCTCTTGGCAGACAAGTTGTTGTTCCTTAATAAGTGACATAACTGACTTTGAAAGCAAAACACGAGTACAGACTGTACTTTAAAAGGCAATGGCACAGGATGTTTGAAACCAAGCCCATTCTAGAAATATCTGAGATATCTGGAAATAATACCATTATATCTAAATTCATTCTATTTGTAATACTTAAATACTGCTAAGCCCCAAAGAAAGGAAATCAGAATTGGCTATAGGCTCTGACAATGGGATTGATTGACCAAAGGAAGTGACAGGAACTTCCGCCCACACAAGGACCATGTCATTTTTCCATGAACTGGGCCTGTAGTGATTAAGTATGTGTACTTTCGAATGCTTCCAAAGCCTTGAGCAATCCATTTGGCAAAGTGTCTGATGGGATTTGTTGTTGCGGTACCGTGCCAACACTAAGACTCATTTCATTGCCTTAGTCATCAGGCAGCAGTGCCACTAATCTTGGGGCTCACTGCCCGGCTTGGGTGTGTAGAAGACCAAACAAACAGCAAAGTTCTCTTACATGTAAGCATAAGGTCTGGGGGTTCTGACCAGCTCCCAAACAGTCCTGCAGCTAACCTGGAAGGATCACCCCTATCTAAATGGGCCTAACAGAGGACAAAAGGGCAAACACTAAACACTTCCCAACAGGTCTTATCCATCAAAACCACCGTTGTTCTGCTGTGTATTAAACATCCCCAAATCACATCGATTTTTGTATGTTTGAGCAACATATCCAAAAGTTCTACTTTAAATACAAAGGTACTACCTGCTAAGTCATTCATTCTCTGTTCATATTTATAAGAGCCAATGAGCTTCCTCAGGTTGGAGTCTGGGGGACTTGACGGCAAACAAGTTTTGATGGACTCAGAATGCAAACGTTATAACCATGAGATTCTGCAGGCGAGCAATTAACAGCTTCAAGAGCATGTGTCTTGGGAAACAATCAATCATATGATAATAGAAGACCTCCTTCACGTTTCTTGCACCTAATCTGACATTCATACCGTTGTATGCCAGATACCATTAAATAGAATATACTTATTCTGTAAGACCCTTTGCCAGTTGACACATTATAAGCTTACTTAATACTTCCTCCCAACTCTAAAATTTCAGCCAAGAAAGGGAAGGGAAGTCAGAGAAGATAAAAAGCAGACATTCTGTTTTTTTTTTTTTTTTTAAATCAACTTCTTTTTCTCAAAAAAAAAAAATTCTCTTTCTACAAAATGTTGCCCTATCACAAAAGATTTGGTACTTCATTAACCCCTCCTTGGTTCCTTGATGGCTTTCCATGGGATCTTCATAGCATAAAGTAGTCCCAGAACAACCAGCCCCCTTGTTGCCTATAAGAGGAGAACCAGAAGAGCATTTTGAAGTGTCTGAGCAAAGCCCAAGAGAGAGGGTCCTACGATAGCAGCTCCCCACTGGAGGGAGAACTGGCCAGAGCATGATGCAGGGCACTGATGGTGATTATGACGAGACACACAATGAACCACAACAAATGATTCTCCAGATATATCCTACCTGCCCACTCTTGGGACCTCTGATTTAAGAAACGTGGTTTTCAGGACTGGAGAGATGGCTCAGCAGCTAAGAGCACTGACTGCTCTTGCAGAGGACCCAGGTTATAACTTGGACTGGATGGACATAACAGTGCATCACATTAGCTAGAAGGATGCTTGCTCCCAGCACCCACATGGTGGCTAACAACCAGGGGATCTGATGTCCTCTATTGACCTTCTCAGACATTACATGACATAGATTCACCTGCCTATATGCAGGCAACACTAAAACACATAAAATAAAAATAATAAATAAAATGTTAAAAAAAGAAATGTGTTTTCATAATCATCTACATTCAGCGTTTTGGGTTACTGTAGTGGCTGTTATGCTAGATATTATAAAATTAATCTTTGATATAGAATATAGACACCATTACTGTACCCCCTTTAAATGATGCTGTTTCTGTCTTCCTACAGAATTGCTTTTCCTACCAAAGCTATGAGAACAACAGTGGCATTGAATACCATCAAAAGTGGAAATGGAGGCAGATTTCATTCATTAGTAGAACAATCCAAAGAATTTATCTTCATAAAAAAATAACCTTTTTTTGGTGCCCAGATTATGAGTCAGGAAGAATAAGAAGAAGATGGAAGGAAAGAAGAGGAAGAGGAGGAGGAAAACGAAGAATGATGTTTTTTCTAGCCTGTCTCTTCTAAGAGCAAGCATCCTTCTAGCTAATGTGATGCACTGTTATGTCCATCCAGTCCAAGTTGAACCACCTTGGCCCTCTCTGCCTGATATAGAGGCAAACAGGCTTATTGCAGTTGGACCACAATGGAGACACCGGCTCACCTGGTCAGAAATCATGAAGAACTTCAATCTGGATCTCCGTGATCTTTTCCCACAGAGCCTCAACTCTGACCATACTCAAGAGGTCTTGAAAAGGACCAGGTTTGGAATGCTATAAAACCATGAAAGCACTCCCTGTGTCACACATCCTTGTCCTTGGCAGTTCTACAGCCTCAAGTTCAGTTCAGGACTTGTAATAACCAAAAGACTAAGATGAAGTAGCTTTGGCTGCATTGGTTTGGAGTCAATTCCTGGCCCCAAACTCAGGGCACTGACTTGAGTAGTCAGATTTCCAAAATACAAAGGGAAATTGACATAGAAAAGGGGAAAGTAAATGTTGGGGTGTGGAGGGAAGAATATGGAAACAACAGAACAGAGACCAGACCTAGCTCCTCACACTCAACTTCTCCTTACCCCTGGGCTGGGTACTGTTTTGCGTCCTCATATGTACACTCCCCAGTCTATACTGTGATCTTTTTCCCATGAAGCTGACATTTATGGATCTCAAAAGTCCTCACACCCTCTAACTTCTGGTGGGATCAGCCAATGGAAGGCACTAGCAACAGTTCTGAAAGCTGGGACAGAGTGAGTTGTGGCCACCCGGTGGGTAGTGACCTCTGAAAGCATCCTGTCTTTCTAGCTGTTCCTCATGCTCTCCTCTCTGCTTCCCTTGCACCCTGAGATCTACAGGCAGTAAGATAACAGCATGTCCTTGCAAGGACCAGTTTGAGGGTTCTGCACTCTTCTTTATCAGCTCCCCCAAACCTTTCTTGCATCTCTATAACTTTTAAACTTTCCACAAGTCAAATTGTTTGAGTGTGCCATTGGTTTCCTTTCAAGACTTGCATGGATATAGTCTCTAAATACAAGAGTTTTTATTTAACTTTATGATTTATTACTCTTGTTAAAAAGAGTTTCATAGAAGTGTTAGAGACTGAGCTTGAGAAATGCAGATCAAGATCCAAGTAATATTTGACCCAATTCTAGTATTATTAGTAGCAATGGAGCAGGTCCATCCTTTCGTGCCTGTACATAAACAAGCAGTGCTCTAGGAGTTGGAAGACTTAGGATCTAGTCTGGAATTCACCCCATACCAGCCACACGGCTTTGAGCTATATAATCATCATCATCATCATTGTCATTATTATTGGCTCAGTTTTCTCATTTATATTATGGAAATAATGAGCTCACACTATAATTCACAGCACTTTTAGGAGATTTGGATAATCATAATGTTTTGACATTATGCTCATCTATTATAAATATCTGACAAGTTGTTTTCTCCAGGTCTAAGAGTAATATTAGCTCCTTTGAAGGGTTCTCCAGATCACCCAGAAAGAATGAATTTTTCTTCAAGTCTGTTTGTAGATGGCCATGAATCCAAACCTCTCATAAATCATTTATCCCCATGTGTTATTGATGAGTATTTATAAGCTTATCACTTTAGTTAGGTGATGAACCCTATATGAGCATCCCAAGCACCCTGCACATAAAGATCTCAAAGTCTCACTGAATGAATGATTATGCTGTTCTATTTTCCTACCTCATCTCTTTGTTATATTTAAAAGCTACCATGTAGCTTGCCATCATCTTGGTTATAAATTCTATAATGTTTTGTTTCATGATGCCTGTTTCACTCATATCTTCTAGAAGAAGCTGAAAGGCCATCAGGAATGGTACTAACTGGTCCAGGGACAGACTCCAAAGACAGCCTAACCAGACAGCTGCTCATACATAGTCGGGCTTGGACACATCTGTGATCCCAATCATCTTTGGTTTCCCCTCAAACTTTGCAATATTTTGTACTTTTATCTGTAGGGAGGGATTTGAATCAAGAAGTACTAGAAATTTGAGACTTAGACTATGATGGTAAAAGGTTAAGGGTGGTGAGGGGAAGAGAATGGAGGAGGAAGGCAGAGGAGATAAAAGGTCACACTACTGACAAATGACAGTTCCATTTCTGGGGGCTTTTCTAACAACTCTGGAAGGTGGGGTCATATTTCCTTTACTGGCCTTGGCTTCTGTGACATGTCTGAGTCTCTCTAAGTATCCTTTGCAGTTGAGCTAGCTTCCATGGGTTTATATTTCTTGGTAACCCAATGAGTTCCCCAGTTACCTGCCAGGGTTTCTGAGAGAAGAGTGAAATTTGAACAGCTATATATCAACTCTGCTGTTGGGAGTTGGTGATGGCCACCTTCTTTGTCAGTTATAGCTTATGATTTCTTGCCCTATCTCTTTCATCCATGATTTTCTTATCTACAAAGTGTCCACAGCTTTTAAAATTTTTTTTATTATTTTTATTTTATGTGTATGCGAGTTCTTCCTTCCTTCAAGAACATTCTGATTTTCTCCCCTTTTGAGTCAAAATCTGAGTCTGAGCCTGCTGTGTTTTGTGCTCATGTTAAGGATTATAAACTCGAGGAGTGGAACATGTATTCATTCTTTTGTGAATTTTGTTAACTTTTTAAAAAATTTATTATTTTTATTTTATGTGTATGCGAGTATTGCCTGCATGTAGGTAAATGCACCTGTGTCGTGCAGTGCCTGCGGAGGTCAGAAGAGGCTGTCGGATCCCCTGGGACTGGAGTTACAGACAGTTGTTAGCTGCCATGTGGGTGCTGGGATTTGAACCCACGTCTGCAAGAACAGCCAGTGTTCTTAACCTCTGAACCATCCCTCCAGCCCCTGCCCACAACTTTGATTAGATCTTCTTTCTCTCATATCTGTTAAGCAGGTGTAGCTCTCTGTGCCATCATTTTTAGTCTCCCAGCTCGCCATCCCTTTTCTCCATATATTCTCACGTGTCACACAAATTCTAGTACTCCAAAGTCTCCAGAAACAAACTCAACTGAGATCAAGTGAAGAATGAAGCTTTCAAACAAACAATTAGCATAGGCATCTCCAGTCTTACCCAGTCTCCTAGTTCTGAGTAATAGGGTCTGCACTTCCCAGGTGGTCTTAGTTGTCTGGGATTCTGGTGGGGCCAGCCTACTCTGAATCAGAAAGACAAAGCTAGTTTGGAACTCTCTTGTTGATTTGCCTCTAGGGACATATGAAGGGCAACCTTAAGCCATCTCCTAGGACCCCAGCCACGTCCTTCTAAAGCTCAGAACTAACCAGTCATCCCCAGTTCCTAGGATGAGAACATGTCCCTGGGCAGTTCTAGCATTTGGAAATGCTCAGGATCAGAGCTCATCAACACCAAATCCCTCTACATTTAGTATTCAGATTTGGAGACCTTGGTTTCTGAAGTGACAAAGCAGAAAGGTGAAAGCAGGAACCTGAAAGAAGAGAAGCGGCCTCTGATCCCGCATGCTGTTACTGTGTGCGTGCGGCACTGCAACCACTGCATGTTTCTAAAGTAGTTTTTTAGGAGAAAGAAAAATCAGATCATCTGAGTTAGTTTAAATGTATTCTGCTTTTAGCAACTTTATCCTAATGGATTCCATTAAATAATTACCCATAATAATAGATTCATTTCATGTCTAGTTAATTATTAAAGGAATAAAGCAGCATCCAGTTATAGAATCCATTAAGAGCTTTTATAAATATTAAATATTTTAAATTTCAAACTCTCTGGAAAAACCATCATTTAAAAATTTTATTACTTTTCCCTCTATTGTTATTATTTGGTTTATTATTATTTGGTTTTATGATGTCTTCGACAATAAAAATGATAGTACAAAAGAAATATTGACAGCATGATCAACAACTTGGCTCCACTTGCAAGGATCCTCACTGATCATCAGAGGTTATGCCTTGGCACTGGAGACAGGGGAAAACCGAAGCAGGAAGTCTAAATGCCTTGGCCAGATGCTCCATGTGTTTCCACAGAACCCTTTGCACTATCTCTCTGAGTGCCTGGGATGAGAGAGTCCTTGAGTTAGTTTCCAAATGTGAGCAAGCAAATAGCCTCCAAAGCTGAGAGGGACACAGATCACCCCACAAAGGGGTGTGTTCTCTGCTTCAAAGTAAGACTCTAAACCTTAAAGTTTATTTAAAACCTTATTGCAAAAACAGTAAGTGATAAAATGCAGTTCACAGCATGACTTGTAAAGAGACTATAGGCATCTCACAAAGGAGGTAATGATAAACACACTTGTTAGTCCATGGTGAGCTATAAATAAAATCCTGACACCTCAGAACCAGGGATCCTTTGCCACATGAGCCCTGGCAAGATGGACTGAATTTTTTTTTTTTAATGCTCTGATAAGGACTGGCAAACAGTAAACTCAAAAGTTTTCTGGAAGAAGTTCTGGCATTCAACTCATCTCAACCACTTCAGGTTTCCAGTGGGGCCTCTTTCCCTCTGGGAGGACACCCTGGATCACTCAAACCATAACCTCCCCGGGCCTGGGCCAACAGCCTGGAGAAGGTGACTTAGACCACCTCCACTGGGTCAGGCGAGTTCGGAGCTTCTCATTTGCAGTTTCTTTCTGTCTTCCGCTGTTCTGTAGTTCATTTCATCCAGACTATCTCCTTTTTACCTAAACTCTTTACTGCCCTCTAATTTCCTAGTCATGGTTTGTATGTGTAATATAGTATCAAGGAAGGACATCCCTCTTTAACAGAAGTTCTCAGTATGGGCGTGACAAGAGCCAATGACATCATCCCACGAATTTGTTTAAGTAGGACAGAGCTGAACTCTTCTACGATAGAACCAAAGTCCCCATCTATTCCCCACTCCCCCTCAATGTCTCTTGCTTTTCTTAAATTAATAATCTCTCTTCAAATACCAATATGAAGGATGAAATGAAACATTTTAAACATGATTCCTTAAAGAACAGTTTGGTGTATTATTTCTTTATTCTGAAGTCTTCATTCTTTCATTCAATAAGAAAACACAGCAACATCTAACGGTCCAGACAACATCATCCATGACTGTAGTCATGGACTGCGTTGTCAAGGAGTTCATTGTCACATTAGAAAGACAGATAGTGACAATTCAGTATGAATGGAAGTGGCTTAAATAAAACTCAAGTTACCTGGAGGAAGTTAGCAAAGGGCTAGTGGGCTCTAAGTATGATATTTGTATTTTTCTCTTTTCCTTTGAGAAAGGTATTTTTCTTTTGGGGGGGGGCTGTCTGTTTGACACAGGGTCTCTCTGTAGCCCCAGCTGGCCTGGAACTCACTATGTAGATCAGGTTGGCCTTGAACTCACAGAGATCTGCCTGCCCCACCTCCTGAGTGCTAGGACTAAAGGCATGTGCCACCACGCTGGGCAAGAAAAGTGTTTTTCAAACTCTCCTTTGCAATAGCTTTATGGGTTAGAAACTATACACAAAATATGAACTGAATTAGAGAAATGTTAGCTAGTTTGCAGCTGGCTAATTAGCCAGACCCAAAGGATATTAGCGAATAATCAGGTTAACCTGAGTAGATTTCAGGTGGTAGACCATGGAACCCTATGAAACCACAGATGCTGTACTTATAAATGTACACAGAGGACACACATGTGCAAAACAATTCATTCAAAGCACGATGGAACTGGGAATATGGTTCAGTGGTAAAGTGCTTGTTTAACTTATGGAAGGCCCTGGGTTGAATACCCAATAACATATACATACTCATACATATAAACACACATATACATATACACACATACCCAAAAATGGTATCAGGATTTAAAGTGATCCTGATATGTCGAGACATTGCATCAAAATGAATAAATTCCAATTCAAAAGCAAGGAAGGCTGCCTGAGATAGTCCTGTGTAGGCCACGTGTCCCTTTCCCCAGTCTTGGACCATTTTCTAGCCTCTTGAGGTAAATTCCCACATTAAGGAGGAACCCTATAAATGACAGGAGGGGGAAATGGACACTGGGCACGCAAACAGCAGCAGCATAGACATGCTCCCTGGAGTCATAGTCCCACTGTGTTCTTCATGAGAAGACGGAAGAAAAGGTTCGAGAAGCTAGAGCTGAGGAAATGAAGGGACGAGCTGTGTTAAAGCTTGGCTCCACTTCGTCAGGAAGAGGAGACTCACTTGGGTTTGAATATTCAGGGGATGGAGGTAAGAGCACCAGGGAGAGGATTCTGGGAGAATGATTTTAGTCCCGTACATGAAAATATTTTACAATGATTTTTCATTGTCTGACAAAAGCCCATCACTGAGCAAGCTCTTGCCAAAGAAAGAGGCTGGGTGGGAGTTCTTGCTTGATGGCTGGGTAGGCAGCTGGGTTAGGTGACCACCACGATAGCAACAACCTAATTATAGTAGATATTTAAATGATATGGCAAGTATTCAACACACAGTCTAGACAGTTGTACTGGGATCTGGCTACTCCAAACTATCAAAACACAAAAGAAATTTGAACCTTGGAACCAAGTGACTCAAGTTTCTGCATACTTAGTGTGCATCAGCATGTATATGTTGTCTCTGTCCACGTGCTTCTTGCTCCTAGAAGGACTCAGATAACGTGGTGAGAGTTGTTTTACATCTCTTGATTTAAGATTAAGCATGAAGACATAGAAATCCACTTTATGGCTTGACCTGGAGATTTCTATTTACAAACACTGTGATTACACTGGTTAAGAGGAAGGAAGATTAGGTTTCGATTCTTCAAGAAACAGATCTGGTGAGCTTGGAAAAAGTCATAATGAGCGTTTCTGTAACTCATTTATAGTCTTGGGATGATGATAATGCAATGCTAGCAATTATAATTTCAATTCAATTATAATTTCAATTCATCAAGAGCTTACTCTTATCATAGCTAACATTTAATGCTATTACTAAGAATAGCCAATGGCATGCATCAGAAACAATTCCAGATGCTTTCCATGTATTATATCACTAAATACAATACCCTCTGAAGGCACACACCATTACTGTGGTATTGCAGATAAGATGGGGCACAGAGTCTAACAACTTTCCCAAAGTTATATTATTATAAGTAGCAACACTAGGACATCTCCAAATTTTTTGTGCATTATCTTTTTTAAAAAATATTTTTTATTATTTTTATTTTACATGTATGAGTGTATTGCCTGCATGTGTGTAACTGCACTCATGTCCTGCAATGTCCACAGAGATCAGAAGAGGGCATCAGATCCCCTGGAACTGGAGTTACAGATGGTTGTTGGCGGCCACGTGGGTGCCGAGAATCGAACCCAGGTCCTCTGCAAGAGCAGTCAGTGCTCTTAACCATTAAGCCATCTCTCTGGCCCCCAAGTGTGGTATCTTTTTAAAATAACATGAGTCTATGAAGACAGTAAACATGGTTCCATTTTTAAAATGAGAAAAATGAACAGTAAGAGTTTACTTGTCTGATGTAACATCACCTAGCCAGCAAGCAGTGAATCACAATTTGACTCAGTCTGCCTCTAGGCTTTGTATTTTATTGCCTCCGTACCCTCAATCCAGAGCATCCAATACACCACTCTATGAACTGGTCCCAGTTTCTGATATAAACTACTTCCTTTTCTTTGGGGTATGTCCTACGACCTATTCCTGCCGGCCTAGTGTATATCTGAGGTAATCTAGCGTGCTCACTGATCAGCTCAGAGTTTCCGGAGAGTGACCTTCACTGCCTTATCATCACATTGAAGCTCCTGGGGACACCATGGTTCTGTGACTCTTGGTCTGCGGGTGGTCAGAGACTCCCAAGAGTGGAGTTTCCTGACTCTTCTCCTGCCAAGGCCATTAAGAAGGACTGAAGGTCCCAGATAACATGTCCCACTCTCCTGGGGCATATGTTTATGTGTCGGTTGGCAAGCGTTTGGAGGACAGAGTGAAAGGCCAGAGTGATGATGACTTATCTTGTTAGTGTCTTAAGCTTTATGGTAAATCTGTTGCATTTTTAATTCTTGAGAAAAAAGTGAACATCACGTTACCCAAGGGCCTCCATATCTTTATAGTTAGTATTCCATTCCAGTGACTCCAAGATGCTGAGCCACCAGACAAAATTCCAGAAGAATTCCAGAAACAGAATAATCACCTTAAGTTCTTATGAAAGCAGGCTCTGACACCAGAAGATGTGTATTTACATGCATAGAATCTCTATTAAAGTGTGTGTTCAGAATCTCAATTTATCTCTCCTTTGTATTATTTCTTACTCCGTGCTTTACACTATTTTTCATAAATTTTACTGTGCTGACCATTGTGGCTTTTCCCCATGAATGCCCTGAAAATAGCTCTAAAATGAGTATCATGACCTGGGTTATGGGTATGAGGGTCATCTTTGAAATGGTACCAGGGACACATGTTGAGAGAACACTGCCAGTGTGGACATTTGACCAAGGTCATGAGTGGGAAGGCAGCAAGCAGAGGGTGGGGCACAAGCACGGAACAGAAATAATTGCAGAATGGACTGTGATGTCAGCTCCCAAAGATGGATAAGACCCTTCACAGATGCTCAAGCATGTGACATCAGCTGGATTTTGTAATTGTGTCTGTTTCTGTACTATAATTTTCATGGAGGGAGAAAAAAAATCAACAAAGAAAATGTAAGAGCTTATTATAAAAGCTTCTCCATTATTAATCTCTACTTGATGGTATCCTGTCTGCTCAGTCTCCCTTCTCCTAGCAAACTATTTTCTCAAAATGAAACTCCATTAAGAACTCTCAAATGATGGAATAAACAAGCACACAAGAATTTAGACTTGAAGCAAGTAATCTTAGCCCTCCAGTATTACCATATGAAGTTGGACTGTGTTGTTATCAACTTAATCGGTCTTGGCTGTTACCTCTCACAGCAAAGCTGGCTAAGTCTCAAAGGCATCACCCATTATATTACTTCTGAGTCCAGCCAAAAACTTTGGGGAGAACACAGTGCTTGTTATTTGATCCACTGTATCTTTTCAAAAAAGTGCTCTGTAGAGTCATGGAGGAAAAAAGCAGAAAGGCCTGGCTCGGGGGTTATTTGTCTAGAATCTTCAGGCATGTTTCAGGAGTCTCAGTTCTAGTGATGCCAAAAGAGCATCCCATCACATCAGCAAGGGATGAAGACCATCTTGTTAATCTCACAATAAATGACTTAGTATAACCCTGTACTTTGTTTTCCAATATTTAACCCATTGGTCTTAACACCTATGATTACGGAAAGAACATCAGACAACTTGTTAATTCATATCACTCAATAGCTTAGCTGAGTGCTATTAACCTGAAAGTTTTATAGAACTTCTACTTGCTTATGTCCAGTGATATGGACACCTAAACTAACCATGCAGGACTCACTGTTACTCCCTCATGACACCACCTCCAGATTGACTCATCTGCCTTGGGTATGGTGAGGTTTCAATGCAGAATGAGAAGAGGATGGAGGGAGAAATAGAGGAAAGTCATTCAAGATGTCACCATCTGCAATGGACACTCAGAATATGCCTTAGGAGTGGACCAAGTGGCTCAAAGGATTGGTGGTGGATTTCAGAGCAGCAGTAGGTGTATTAAAAACAGAAGAGGAGATAAAAGGGAAAAGTGCCAAAATGTAGATGCATATGTTGAATCTCAGTAAATCCAAATATATCCAAACAGTGCCAACTCAATGCTTACCACCAGGCTCTGATACCAGCAGGGTCACATGTCACTGGGGAGTCTAAATGGCAGAGTCCTGAGTCCTCTTGATAATTCTGACTCTGAAAGGTCAGGAGAGGAGCCCAGGAATCTGAAAGCCAGTGACAGGTCTATTAAAATATTGTTTTAGGGCTGGAGAGAAGGCTCAGTCAGTCAAGTGATTGCTACATAAGCATAAGGACCTGAGTTCAATCCCCAGCACAGATGTAAAAGCTGGGTGTTGTGGCAGGTGCCTGTAATCCCAGCAACAGAGAGTGGAGACAGGAGATTCCCCAGGGCTCAATGGCCAGTCAGTCTAGTCAAATCAGTAAGCTCCAGGTTCAGTGAGCTTACTCACAGGGTGAAAGTGATTAGGAAGATATGGGGGATGCTCTAAAAATAGGGTGATGAGTGATTAAGGAAGATACTCATTATTAACTTGTAATCTCAATACACACCTGCACATGCATGCACTTGCACACACACATACAAACATGCATGCTTTCATAAAATATTGTTTTAGGTTCTATTTGGAGTTTGCCTTAATTGGAATTTGGGGATAAGAAAAAAATTTAAAGACCTTTATTAACATGTGCTTGCAGTTCGTTGGTTTTTCTTTCAAAAAAATCAAATAAACTTTTATTACAAATTAAAAATGAAGTCCTTAAAAAATCTCAACTCGACCAGATGTGAAATGATTTAAAAATCTTTAAAGGTGTATTGAGAAAAACAAGGCTTTTTAAAAGAAAGGCTTTTGTAGGGGTTGGAGAGATGGCTCAGAGGTAAGAGCACTTTCTGCTCTTGCAGAGGGCTCAGGTTCAGTTCCCAGCACCCACATGGTGGCTAACAACCATTGTGGCTCTACTTCCAGGGAATCTGACACCCTCTTCTGACCTCCATGGGCATTGCATGGCTGAGATGCACTTACACGTAGGTAATACACTCATGCACAT
Organism: Nannospalax galili; assembly: GCF_000622305.1. Lineage (NCBI taxonomy): Eukaryota > Metazoa > Chordata > Mammalia > Rodentia > Spalacidae > Nannospalax > Nannospalax galili. The sequence continues at coordinate 368,447 of NW_008341187.1, read as the reverse complement.
AAAATAAAAATAATAAATAACATTTTTTAAATTGAAGAAAGGCATTTGTCATTACCAAAGAGAGACAAGTTGGGTTAAAAAAAATTAGACATAGACAATGTGGCTAGTTTTTGTGTAGCTTGTCAACCAGCAAAATCAAGCATTTAAAGTCTTCAGCTCCAATGTTTTCTTCTTTGCTTATTTTTGGAATTCCATATTCATTTCTTCTCTGATGACTAAACAGAATAGTGGCAGACATAATAGGCCTGCATTTCCTCAGCCTTTCCCTGCTCACCTTGGGAGAGGAGAGATTCTCAGCTGGTGGACCTCTGCTTTACTCTTTTTGCCATCTTGTAGTTCAGGTACTCTGGGCATTGGTAACAAGCTGTGGTGATGACAGACATTGAAGTGGCGCTAGTCTTGGGTCTCACCTTGATGTTCCTTGTCCTCTTCATGACCATCCTTTCTAGGCTGTCTTTGAAGGGGGGGCTGCTGAATCATTGTCTGTCACCCCATAGGTATCCTGTCTTACATGCTCTCCTCACCCTGGCTGTCAGCACCCTCCATCACTTCTCCCTGCACAGGAGAGCTGGAAACTGTGGTCCATGTTTGCAGAATCTCCTCGCATAGGAAGGTCGGGCTTTGCCTAAGATAGGGCAGGCAGGATTGGGCCTGCCCTCAGGAGCGCTCTCTGGTCTCTCATTCCCCCACTCTCACTGTTCTGGTAATTCCGCTGGTAACTGCGTGGAGGGCCCCTATGAGGTGGGTAGTGTCTACAGAGGTTCCAGTGGGCTGAATATTTACTGCCTTGGACTGGAATTCCACAAAGACCTGTGCTGCCTCCACACCCTTGTCTCCTTCAACAGCATCGAACTACAGTCTTTCCATCTCCTATATTGCGAAGGTACGTCCTGGGGTTATCCTTCCCTATGGCAGTTTGGTATAGCAATACTTCTTCCCTGGTGTCATTCGTTTAATGAAACTATATCCATGCCATACATTGAGCCATTTTAATGTCCCTCTAACCTTCTTTGTGATGACTTTCTTCTCCCCACTGGCAGACACCAAGGATACCTGCATTGCTGGTTAATCATAGTGTGGGGCTTGGTGTCCTGGGACTTCGTGTTGGAGGCGCTGAGGGTGGTTGGTCGCTGGTGGCTGGTAGATGTTTGGGTTCACTGTGGTGATGATATTCCGCCCTGGCTGTTGCAGCTGCAGGCTTGTTCTGGGCTTTCCTGGGGTTGATTCCCACTGCCAAAGTCGGAAAAAATAATCTTACCATTCTGTTTCTCTGTGTGAAATTTGGTAATAAACTATTTGATAAATGATAATCTGATACCACCATTATTTTTTTGAGTCCTCGCAAAAATATTGCTCAGGTGAATCCATTATAAAAACCATGGGAAATAAGTACTTTAGCATAAATCAACTAATTTGAAAATGTGTGTGTTATGAGAGGAATGTGGGAAATCCAGGTAAGATGAGGGGCAGTTAGTGACAGGTGATCTCAATGAGCCTCAGGCTAGTGCAGTGCACAGAGGGGCACCAGGGCTAGGGGACCAAAGGGGTCTTTGCTTAGGAGGAAAACAGTCCTGATTTATCCTGAGGCAAAGCAGAAAACCCAACTCAGAGTGGGACAGAGTGAACTTCACCCAGCAGTCTGCCTGCTACTACAAGTTGGCTTTTATCAGGCACAGTTGCTGGTATCCTCACAAAAAGTAAAGCAAAGAATTTTTGGATCTGTTTATGCAGAGTTTTCACATAGATTATGAGACAAAGCCTCAATTCCATAAGATGAAGCCATTTCTCCTTTATGTCAAGGAGTCCCAGTTGTAGGTAGAATTTTCCACTCAAACCCGTGTATCTTGACATCAACATTAGCTGTGGGTTTGGTTATATTGCCTCCCCAGGAAGTCTCTGTATATTAATTATTTAGGTGGATTTTAAAACTTAGCTTGGGAAGATCCACAGCAAATTATTCTTAAGAGAGTCACAGGAATAACTTTGAAAATTTGCTTTGTGACAAGAATTGCTAGTAATTTTGTAAATCAAGTTAAATGGAGCCATTTGGGTAATGTTAAAAAGTATTTACCTAAATATGTTTTACAACTTCATTTCCTGGAATCTGAGTGTTTAAATAACATCACTGTGGTGGTAAACAGATGAATGCAATTTTGCTAAAGAGTTTATTTTGGCTGGAAGCCATCAGATTGGTTAATTAGTAAAGGATGATATAGTCCCTGGAGAGAAAGTATTTAAGTATGACATTTGAAAACTCTTTTTTAAACACTAATTCTAAGTCTTTAAAATATTTAGAGAGAAAAATATTACAGGGTTGTAACATTTTGGAACTTATATGCATTTTTTTGTATGTTCAAAATAATTATCATGTGGTCTGGATATGGTTGTGCATGTCTTAAATCTCAGCACTTGGAGAGGCAGAGGCAGGTGAATCTCTGTGAGTTCAAGGCCAGCTTGGTTTACATAGTGAGTTCCAGACCAGTCAGAGCTACGTAGTGAAAACCTGTCTCAACAATAAATAAGTAAATAAAAATTATATATATATATATGAATCAAACTTGGGTCCTCTGCAAGAACAGCCAGTGCTCTTAACCACTGAACCATCTCTCTAGCCCCTGAAGAGTTCATTTTTAAAACATTCTTAGTTATACCACTCATTATAATTAAGGTGTTTTAAAATTTTTTTCAATATTATGTTCTGCTTTTTCTCTTTTATGGAAAACACCTACCAAGACAACAAAAAGCTCACTAAGCCTCTCAAACCTTTGCTTTTTTTAAAGAAAAAAAATGCTTACACCTTTTCTGCCACTTATTGGCCATTGAAACAGCGTTGTATTGTAGAAATAGTCTGAAATTTCTGTATCAATTGAATGAAAATAAATAATGCAAAAAGGGCCTGGCACACAACAGAGCCTCAACAGTCATGTCAACCATCAAATATGAAGTTCTTGACAGAGCTGGAAATTTATGGAAAAGATTCAGTGACTTGGAACTTTTACTTTCAAAAATCACAAATTTCACTTAGTTTGAAATTTTCAGCAAATATATATTGTCTCCTTGTGTATTTGAAGTGACCTTGGAATGACATACATTTTCCCACAGCAATGTATCTCTCATGCCAATGATTAACTGTAAGCATTGTTTATTTTGTCTTCATTAGCGAGTGCTGACAAGGGTCCCAGTTCTTAGCTTCAAGAGGAGGCAGCTTTGATTAACTTGAAATATTTATTTCCATTCCATCCAAATAGTGATATAAACTCAAAGACACCATGTGAATCAACTGTGCTTCTAAACTCACATGGAGGCCATAACCACATTGTATAAGCACTCCATTTTCTCAAACAAAAATGTCAGATAATTCCGTTCTTTTTTTTTCAAGAAACCAATGCTGTTTTTTATATTAAATTTATTGTTTTTATTTTATGTGTATGAGTGTATTGCCTGCATGTATGTAAGTGCACCTATGTCCTGCAGTGCCCAAGGAGGTCAGAACAGGGCATTGGATCCCCTGGACTGGGACAGTTGTTAGCCACCATGTGGATGCTAGGATTCAAACCCAGTCCTCTGCAAGAGCAGTCAGTGCTCTTAACAGCTGAGCCATCTCCCCAGTCTCAAATGTAGGATAATTCTATTACATAACGACCCTCTCAGCCCTTCTTTGGCCCACTATGGGAGTATGAGAAAAGAAATCTATGCTTACGTGAAAGAAATACCTGAGGATTAGTTTACTGATTGTTTTCTGTTTGTTTCCTGATTGTTTCCATGTCTGTACCAAAGACCAGGCTACCTTTCATCAGTGAAGTCTTTTTAAAGTACAGATAAGCATGCCCAAGTGTACTAGAAAAGAGAGATAACTGCTAATGAGCACATGACGTAGAGCCATGCCTCCTCTTGGTATGGGGGACTTTTGGCCTTGATTAAAATCTTTAGCTCCCGAGCCCTTTCAGTTGAACCAAATGAATAATCATGATTAACATCTAAATAGCTTTGCAATGTCTACAAATTTTTAATTAAAAAAAAATATTAACAGAGTTAGGGAAAGCACATATTTATACCTCTAATTTCAGTTCAGCGACAGTTTATCCTAAACCTAAATGTGTGTTTGTAGTACATATACTCATGCATCCATTCACCCACCTGCTCATAATTGTGCTAAACACAATGAGGAATTTGAACAGAAAAAAAACCTTATGAAGTTTGGAGCATCGGATGTGAGCAAGTAGAGATAATAGCATGCGCAAAGAAAGCTAACTAACTAGAGATCCTTACCTGAATATCCTTCTGACTAGCTATATATCATTCCAGAGGTGTAGCATTGAAGGTAAAAACGGTCACGCCCACAAGGTTACAATAAGGACCATTTGAGACCTGCTTGAGCTCTGTGCTTGACCTTGTGTGTAGTGAGCATTAATGTTGAGTACACTGGATAGTGCAGAGTCCATGCCTTATCAGCTGAAGAAGAACAATTTATGATATGGAAAAGGGTGTGTACAAGAGAGGCTACCTTTCTTATATGTGTGTATGTATGTGTGTGCGCACATATATGTGTGTATGGGTGCACCCACCCATGAGTGAATTTGTAGATGCCAGAGGTAGCTGTTGAATGTCTCCCTCTATCACTCTCCACCTTCTTTTCTGAGACAGAGTCTCTGTCTGAACCTGGAGTTCACCAACTGGCTAGACTGATTGGCCAGCACTGGGATTACAGGTATGCATTGCCACATCTGACTTTTTACATGAGTGCTGGGGATCAAACTCAAATCCTCATACTTGCACAGAAAGCACTTTACCAACCAAGCCATCTCCCCAGCCCGAGAGGCCTCTTATATTACTTGAATAAGATTGTCCTCCATTCCTCACAGTAAATAAGAACTTTTTCTCTTCTCTTTCTTTTTTTTTTTTTCTGTCTTTTTTGAGACAGGGTCTTCATGTAGCCCAAGATGGTCTGGAATTTGCTATGTAGACCATGCTGGCCCAGAACTCACAGACTCACAGAGATCCACCTGCCTCTGCCTCCCAAGTGCTGAGACAAAAGGCATGTGCCACCATGTCAGGTGAAATTTTTCTTTTAAAAAATATGTTTAAAATATGCTACTAAATTTGAAAACCTAAAAGAAATGGATGGATATCTAAAGGCATGGAAACCACCAAAACCAAACCAAGAAGATATTAACAGCTTAAACAAACTCATAACACAAAAAGAAATTGAAACAGTAATACAAAACTTCCCAACTAAAAAAGCCCAGGACCAGATGGATTTACAGTAGAATTCTATCAGACATTTAAAGATCTACATCCAATTCTACTTAATTTATTAAAAAAGATAGAAATGGA
>NW_008341187.1:361828-362649 GCF_000622305.1 Nannospalax galili | reverse complement strand
AGACTGGAAGCATTCCAATTAAAATCAGGAACCAGACAAAGCTGTCCACTATCTCCATTCCTTTTCACTATAGTGCTTGAAACTCTTACTAGAGCAATAAGACAAGAGTAGGAAATTAAAGGAGTATTAATTGGAAAAGAACAGGTTAAACTATCACTTTTTGAAGATGATATGATACTGTACATAAGAGATCCCAAAAATTCTACCAGAAAGGTCCTAGAACTGATCAATACTTTCAGTCTTGTGGCAGGTTATAAAATCAATCTACAAAAATCAGTAGCCTTTCTATATACCAATAACAAGCAATCAGAGAAAGAGCACATGGAAATATTCCCCTTACGATAGCTGCAAAAAATAAAATATCTTGAATAAACCTGACCAAAGACATTAAAGACCTCTACAATGAAAAATTTAAATCTTTAAAGAAAGAGATTGAGGAAGACATCAGAAGATGGAAAGACCATCCATGCTCATGGATAGGAAGAATTAATAATGTGAAAATGACCATCCTACCAAAAGCCATTTATAGATTCAATGCAATGCCAATCAAAATCCCCATGACATTTTTCACAGAATTGGAAAAAAACATCCTAAGATTCATATGGAAACACAAAAGACCTCGGATAGCCAAAGCAACCCTGAGCACCAAGAACAATGCTGGGGAGATTACTATACCAGATTTTAAGCTGTATTACAGAGCTATAGTCATAAACACAACATTGTAGGGGACCAAAAATAGACCCATAGACCAATGGAACAAAATTGAAGACCCAAATATGAGCAAATGCAATTTCAGCCACCTGATATTTGACAACAGGGCA
>NW_008341187.1:360769-360953 GCF_000622305.1 Nannospalax galili | reverse complement strand
ACCTAGGGGATAAAGGGAAAGAAGGAGCTCAAGAGAGGTAGGACATTAGGAGAAGGGTATTATTAAGGGAGAAAGTGGGAAAATGGGGGCACTTTAATTGAGAAAACCATGATGGAGGGCTGAGACAATGTGAGAGATAAATAATGCCTAGCTAGTTTTAAAAACCAGAGGGAACCATATTACT
>NW_008341187.1:360025-360401 GCF_000622305.1 Nannospalax galili | reverse complement strand
CAAAGAGGAGGGTCAACACAGAGGAATCATTTCCTCCATGCTTCCAAGCGAAGCCAAGCATGGTCGAGCAGGACCTTTGACTTAGCTTCACATAGGCAGAACTGGTAAAAGAAAGGAGCCAGGGCCTCTTCCGAAGCCCATGTGACCCCTGAGGAACAGATCCTCGAATGGCCTTAAGAGTAAAAATAAATTGGTTTACCTGGGCCAACTGTATGGCCTTAAATACCCAAAAGGAAAGTATAACCAAAGATTAAAGGGGCCAATATAATTTTTAAGAGTCCATATGTATATCTAAAGGCTACATAACAAGCAACAATGCCATATATGAGATACCTTCTTTTGCGTTGTTGGCCAGGGTGGCCAAAGGGACTCCCAA